>NC_092051.1:107502058-107543416 GCF_003086295.3 Arachis hypogaea
AAAAGGGCTACAGCAAGCAAACTTTCCCCTTTGTTTGTTGTGGGTTGCGCCTCACCGCAGGCACTGAATGGATGAAATGAGTGGAGATCTTCCTTCCCGTTGTTAATTACCAAGAACTTCGTTGCCACTAGTGGCGAAGAAAAATTCGACCATCCTACCCAAAAACAACTCGGAACCTAAAGAGAGTTCAGTCCACAAGAAGCAGGCAGAGCTTTAGCCATTGGACTACATCCATCTATCCTACCTAACAGTAACCCCCTTTTGTTCGTTCTTCGAATGTGATGCGCATAAACTTGTTATGCTACGATTTAGGAAATTGCACGATCGGCAAAATTCCTTCCGGCAAGTGCACCGGTTATCGTCAAGTAAAAACTCACAATAGAGTGAGGTCGAATCCCACAAGGATTGGTTGAGTGAGCAATTCGGATTAGAAGTGTGTTCTAGTTGAGCGGAATCAAGATTTAGATGAGAATTGCGGAATGTAAAATTGGCGGGAAACGTAAATGACAAGAAATTTAAATGGCGGAATCTTAAATTGCATGAATTAAAGAGCAGAAGCTAAATTGCTGAAATTAAAAGGGAATGGGGGTGATTGGCATGAATTGAGTTGCAGAATGTAAAGAAAAAGTGGAAATCAGAAATGGGAAATTCATTGGGTAATAGGAGATATTGAGATCTCCGAATCAAAACATGTTTATCTCTTCCTCGACCAATGCGTTCATTGAATTTTGCTTGGCAATCTTATATGATTGGATCCCAATCCCTTGGCTCACCAATTCTCTCTAAAACAAACAAATTCCCAATCCCTTGGTTTAAATGTTCATAAGAAGAGATGATGCTCGATCACTGATTATACCACACAGTTTCATGAACCACAATTTGGTAGGATTACATGTCACAATATCCATCCAAACCCCAATCCAATTCACTGTGAGAAAGCTTCTCTAGCATGAATCCTCCATTCCTTTCCCAAGGTTCCGAAGGATTCCAATTATGGGTAGTTTCTTTCCCAAGACAACTACCCAATGAATTAGATCGAGAAGCTTTCTAACAAAATTCAAGAGAAAAGATTGAAGAAGAAGATAAACTATTATTGATTCATTGAATTACAATAGAGCTCCCTAACCCAATGAAAGGGGGTTTAGTGAGTCATAGCTCTGAATTCAATTACAAAGATATGAAAACTAGCTAAAATGAATAGTCCCAGTTCTTCCTAACTTAAATTCTATCCTATTTATACACTTTCTATATTGAGCTTCTGTTATGTTTCTTGGGCTTTGAGGCCTCTCCCTGCTTTCCTTTTGCTTTGGGTTTATGATCCATAATCTTGATGAGGCTGCTGATCCAAATTCTGTAACATTCATTGAGCCAACTTAGTGATAATCAAATAATAATACATGACTCAACAAATTGAAATTTCAGACTCATCAATCCTTCAGGCCCAATCCCATAAACCATGATATTCAATTGGGTTTCATGCCAGAGTAAGTTTAAGTTAATGTTTGTGCTTAAAGACTAACTTAAACCGCAATATTTTTGGCCCAGAAACCTTTTCCAAGAGTGGCGTTTAAGTTGCAGTTTAAGCTTAAACTGCAGCTTAAACGCCAGACACTTCCAGTGAAGCCTTTTGTAGAAGCACGTTTAAGCTTCAGTTTAAGGTTAAACTGAAGCTTAAACGTGGAAATGGAAGAAGGCAGCCCTGGAGAGTCATGTAGTCGAACACGTTTAAGCTTCAGTTTAAGGTTAAACTGAAGCTTAACGTGGAGATAGGAAGGGCAGCCCTGGAGGTCGAACACGTTTAAGCTCCAGTTTAAGGTTAAACTGGAGCTTAAACGTGGAAGAGGAGAAAGGTAGCCCTGGAGGTGTCGAACACGTTTAAGCTCCAGTTTAAGGTTAAACTGGAGCTTAAACGTGGAAATGGAGAAAGCAACCCTGGAGGAGAAACTTGGTCGAAACACGTTTAAGCTCCAGTTTAAGGTCAAACTGGAGCTTAAACGTGGAAGTGGCTCCCTGGTGCTTTTCCCCTTTCTGGCGTTTAACCTCCAGTTTAAGGTTAAACTGGAGGTTAAACGTGGAACTTCCCCCCTTGGTGCTCTTCTCACTTCTGGCGTTTAACCTCCAGTTTAAGGTCAAACTGGAGGTTAAACGTGGACATGCTTCTTTGGTGAGACTTCCATTCTGGCGTTTAACCTCCAGTTTAAGGTTAAACTGGAGGTTAAACTTCAATTCCAGCATTTCTTAGCCTTCATGATTCTGGCGTTTAAGCTCCAGTTTAGGATTAAACTGGAACTTAAACTCCACATGTGATATTCAAGCTTCCTTTATTGACTTTGTTGCTTCCTTGCCTAGCCTCTTCTTCCCTGAAATCATCCAAACAATTGCATCAAAGTCTTGCACAATTTCATGAGAAATCTTCCATTCATAGCATTCAAGTAATATAACTAAAACTCATGGAATTTGCATCAAAATCATATTGTTTGGATGGTTCATTGCTTTGTTATTCTTTTAACCATTCTTGGTTACTTTAAGCTCAAGAAAATGCATAAAACCACTAAAACTAACAGAAAAATACTAGTGAAACTAGCCTAAGATGCCTTGGCATCACAACACCAAACTTAATACTTGCTTGTCCCTAAGCAAGTCCTGAGTTATTTAAGAAGAAAGTATGAAACAGAAAGCAATTACATTGGCTATATTAGCAAGCATTTGAAGTTCCTCAGAAGGGTTTTATGCAGAAAGTTGCAGCATCACTTTTTCATTCTTATCAGGTAAGATTATCACTTTTTCATTGCATCCATCAAACACTGCTATGGCCTCTTGTTATTCTTATGTCCTTGGCACTTTTCTCTTCTTTGTTTTTCTTTTCTTTTTCTTAGAGCTCCTTTGCTCCTTGTTTGCTTGGTGTCATGTGTTGCACAAGCCTTTGGCATTTTCTTTTTCTTATCAGTGCACTACACATATCCACTTCAGGCATTTTAGTTCACATTTCTTCTTGAGACATTGGTGCCCATCACCTCTTTGTGTGACTAAATGTTTTGTATTTAGGTTGCTCTTGATAATGGACTTTTGGTTGATAATCCCGGGTTAGTTAACCCAAGTTACCAAGTGTTGAAACACTCCTCAGAACCTCTTCATCCAAGCATATCCTTAATACATAAACACCACAGGCATTTGTCTCAGAAGTTCAAACCATTGGTGCCTAGCTTATTTTTCTCAATTTTCTTGCTTTTTGGTTGCCCTTTTTCAGTGGCTTTTTCTTCTTCTTTTCTTTCTTTTTCATGGCCAAAGACATTTATTCATCAAGATCCATAGACAGTTTTCAATTTCTACACAAAAAAATGATAATTCTACACTCTATTTCCAGTGATCTGACTTAAACAATCAAGCATGCATACCACCATTTAATTCTACTTGATTTGTCACTAATTGAGCCAAGTTACTTTTGTTCAAACTTTTCTTTTATTTTTGGAAACAGAACAAGCATGGCAAGCACTTGTTTAAGAAGGTGAAGTTATATCCAAACATCTAGGCATTCACTTTATTCAAAGCAATAAACAGACAAATATACTAAAAACTTCACATTCTAGAAAGATTCAACATTTACAGTTTAAACCAGAACAAGCATGCTTTTGTTTGCCCTTTTTAAAGAATTATCAAGGAACAATACCACCTTGTGAAATTCCTTGTTTTCTCTTTGTTTCCAGGAAACACTTTGATTTCTTCTTCTTCTCCTAATTGTTGCTTAATGTTTTAAGATTCTTGTTTCCTTTCCTGCAAAGAGTGATGAAGTTGCTTGCTTCTCAAGCACTTGAGTGGTTAGCTCAACTATGTGTGGGTAAGTATCTGAGTCTTAAGTTGGTGTGTGAACACCAAACTTAGTCTCCCACTTACTTCTCTGTTCTTTGAATCATTGAGTTCTCTTTGGAATGAAGTTGCTGCTAAGGGTTTTAAGCATTTCTGTGACTGCTTAGAATAGTTGTTCCTTTCATATAATTCAAAGGTTGTTGTGTTCAGTTGATCTTTATGGTGGAACACCAAACTTAGAGTCACACATTCCCCTTTGAATTATTGATCCACGAATTCATTGTTTGGTGTGAAACACCAAACTTAATTCTTTGCAATGCACAGAAACTACTTCACCCTTTTTATTGAAACAAATAAAAGAAACAGCAAAAGGGTATTACCTCAGGTTGGGTTGCCTCCCAACAAGCGCTTCTTTAACGTCACTAGCTTGACGGTTCTCCCTTGTTAGGGTGGATTGTAGTGCTTGACGTCTTCTCCTCTCACTATGAAAACGTCCCCACTTGATTCATTCATGACCTCTAAATGTTCCATAGAAAGAACTTTCCTGATTGTGAACACTTGAGGGAGCTGGGAAGGAATGGTTTTGAGGCCAGGTGGGATTGGCAGATAATGACTTGATATCACGTTATCTCCCGGAGAAAAACCTTCAGTGGGAATTTTCTTGTTTCTCCACCCTCTTGGCAATCTCCCTATCACTCTTCCCTTTCTCTTGAGGATTTCTTCATTGACCCTTATGTCAGGAGGATCCTTCTGATCTGTTTCCATTGATTCTTGTGGCTTTAACTCTTGCAACTCTTGTTTGCCTTCCAAGGACTGTTTTAGAGTTTCAGCTGCTGGATTACTTTCCTCCAAACACAGATGGCTACTATTATCCTTAGGCTTTTCAGGTTCTGGTTCAAGCTCAGATGCAGGTTTGAAAACTTTGAAAATGAGCTGTTCATCATGTATTCTCAGAATTAGCTCTCCTTGTTCTACATCTATGAGCGCTCTAGTAGTGGCTAGAAATGGTCTGCCCAGAATGATAGGGTGTAAGTAGCTTTCCTCCATGTCCACAATGACAAAGTCTGTGGGGAAGTAATAATCCCCCACTTTCACCAGCACATTTTCAACTACCCCTTCAGCTTGCTTCTGAGTTTTGTCAGCCAGTTGTATGATTACATCAGTGGATCTCACCTCATTCAGTTGTAGCCTCTTCATAAGAGTTAGAGGCATCACATTTATGCTAGCTCCTAGATCACAGAATCCTCTGTCAATTTTTGTTTCCCCTATGATGCAAGGGATATGAAAACTTCCTGGGTCCGTTTTCTTAGAGACTGTGTCCTTCTTGATGAGAGCACTGCATTCTTTGTTCATTGTTACCGTTTGTCCTCCCTTCAAAACTCTTTTCTTGCTCAACAATTCCTTTAAATACTTGATGTGTGTAGGCATTTGATGGAGAATCTCAAGGAAGGGAATATTGATATGGAGAGACTTAAATGTCTCTAAAAACCTTGAAGAGGTTTTCCCTTTTTCACCTCCTCCTAACCTCTGAGGAAATGGTGCTTTTGGTTGGTATATTTCCAGCATGCCTTTTTGCAGTTCCTTGGCTTGCTCAGTTCCACTTTCCTGCTTAACTTCTTCCACACCTTCCTTCAAGATTTCTGGCTCCTGCTCTGAGGGCCTGATTCCTTCTTCTTCTGAAACTTCCTTCAATATGGTGATGGCCTTGCATTCTTCCCATCTCACTCTCTTTTGTTCCCCTTTAGGATTCTTTTCTGTGTCACTAGGGAACACTGCAGTTGATTTGGCGGCCTGTTGAGATAGCTCTCCTACTTGAGACTCCATCCTCTTGAGTTTTTCACCATGGTTTCTTAAGGTAGCTCTCACATCATCCCTGAAGCTTTTCAATTCAGTTATGTCTTGACTCATGGTTGCCATCATTCCTTCTATCCGGTTTAATTGATCTTGAAATTGTTGGTTCGGATTAAGTTGGGTAGGTTGATTATTTTGGCCATGATATGATGGTTGGGAGTAAGTGTTTTGTGTGGCTTGGTATGATCTTTGGTTGGAGTTTTGGTATGTGGAATTGTTATGTTGGTTGTGGTTGTAAGGTTTGTGGTTTTGTGGTTGGGTTTGTTGGTTCCCCCACCCAAAGTTTGGGTGGTTTTTCCATCCTGGGTTGTAAGTGTTGGAATGTGGATCATATGATTGCCGTTGTTGGTTTCCCACATAGTTGGCCTCTTCCCAATCACCTCCTTCAATGCTTACTTCCTCTTGATCTTGTGTGTGTATTGCAGCCACTTGCTTTGTTTCTAATTGCCTGGTAAGCTCTGCTAGTTGCTTGGCAAACACCTTGTTTTGGGCTAGAATTGTATCAACATGGTTCAGCTCCATGACTCCCTTAGTGTTGTGTCTCTCTGATGCATAGTAGTACTCATTCTCAGCCACTGTTTCAATCACTTCAATGGCTTCTTCCACAGTCTTTTTCCTGTTCAATGAACCTCCTGATGAATGGTCTACAGCCTTCCTTGATTCATAAGACAGTCCATCATAGAAAATATGCAATTGCACCCAGTCATGGAACATGTCTGGTGGGCATTTCCTTGTCAAATCCTTGAATCTCTCCCATGCCTCGTAGAGAGTTTCACCATCTTGTTGTCTAAACGTCTGAACCTCAGATCGAAGCCTATTGACCTTTTGTGGGGGGTAGAAACGTGCCAGAAACTTGCTTTCCACCTCATCCCAGGTTGTTAGGCTCCCCCTTGGGAATGATTCCAGCCACTTAGCTGCCTTGTCCCTAAGTGAAAATGGGAACAAAAGCAGTTTATATGCATCTTCCTGGACTCCATTGGACTTCACAGTGTCACAAATTCTCAGGAATTTTGTGAGATGTTGGTTTGGGTCTTCATTAGCACTTCCACCAAATGAACAATGATTCTCCACAAGTGATATTAGCTGTGGTTTGAGCTCAAAATTGTTGGCCTGAATGGGTGGTTTCTGGATGCTGCTACCACAATTCCCAGAGGTTGGGTTTATGTATGAACTAAGAACCCTCCTCTCAGGAATGGCATTGTTTCCATCAGCTCTCTCATGGTTGTGAACTTCTCTATCCATGTTGAGATCTAAAGCTTCCTCAAAATTGTCCTCAGATTCTCCTTCAGATTCCTCTTCTCCCACTACTCTCTTCCCTCTTGCTTCCCTTCTAAGTCTATGAAGGGTCCTCTCTGGTTCGGTATATGGAGGAGTTGATGTCTCTCCTCTCCTACCTGTCATACAAGAACACAGCACAGGCAACAAACAAGTGAAATACTCTTGGTTAATGGAAGAGTATGGTTAGAGCAATTGAGGAATTAATTCAAACAGTTAGTGAGTCAGTGAGTTAGTTGCTTGAATTTAAAGGCATAAAGAAAGAAAGCATGTAACAGGGTGCAGAAATTAAAATTCAACAAGTAACTTGTACTGAATTAATCAAAACAAAAAAAAAAATGCTCAATCTAGTTAACTTCCAATTTGAGAATTGTCAATCGAAAACCAATCCCCGGCAACGGCGCCATAAACTTGATGCGCATAAACTTGTTATGCTACGATTTAGGAAATTGCACGATCGGCAAAATTCCTTCCGGCAAGTGCACCGGTTATCGTCAAGTAAAAACTCACAATAGAGTGAGGTCGAATCCCACAAGGATTGGTTGAGTGAGCAATTCGGATTAGAAGTGTGTTCTAGTTGAGCGGAATCAAGATTTAGATGAGAATTGCGGAATGTAAAATTGGCGGGAAACGTAAATGACAAGAAATTTAAATGGCGGAATCTTAAATTGCATGAATTAAAGAGCAGAAGCTAAATTGCTGAAATTAAAAGGGAATGGGGGTGATTGCATGAATTGAGTTGCAGAATGTAAAGAGAAAGTGGAAATCAGAAATGGGGAATTCATTGGGTAATAGGAGATATTGAGATCTCCGAATCAAAACATGTTTATCTCTTCCTCAACCAATGCGTTCATTGAATTTTGCTTGGCAATCTTATATGATTGGATCCCAATCCCTTGGTTTAAATGTTCATAAGAAGAGATGATGCTCGATCACTGATTATACCACACAGTTTCATGAACCACAATTTGGTAGGATTACATGTCACAATATCCATCCAAACCCCAATCCAATTCACTGTGAGAAAGCTTCTCTAGCATGAATCCTCCATTCCTTTCCCAAGGTTCCGAAGGATTCCAATTATGGGTAGTTTCTTTCCCAAGACAACTACCCAATGGAATTAGATCGAGAAGCTTTCTAACAAAATTCAAGAGAAAAGATTGAAGAAGAATATAAACTATTATTGATTCATTGAATTACAATAGAGCTCCCTAACCCAATGAAAGGGGGTTTAGTGAGTCATAGCTCTGAATTCAATTACAAAGATATGAAAACTAGCTAAAATGAATAGTCCCAGTTCTTCCTAACTTAAATTCTATCCTATTTATACACTTTCTATATTGAGCTTCTGTTATGTTTCTTGGGCTTTGAGGCCTCTCCCTGCTTTCCTTTTGCTTTGGGTTTATGATCCATAATCTTGATGAGGCTGCTGATCCAAATTCTGTAACATTCATTGAGCCAACTTAGTGATAATCAAATAATAATACATGACTCAACAAATTGAAATTTCAGACTCATCAATCCTTCAGGCCCAATCCCATAAACCATGATATTCAATTGGGTTTCATGCCAGAGTAAGTTTAAGTTAATGTTTGTGCTTAAAGACTAACTTAAACCGCAATATTTTTGGCCCAGAAACCTTTTCCAAGAGTGGCGTTTAAGTTGCAGTTTAAGCTTAAACTGCAGCTTAAACGCCAGACACTTCCAGTGAAGCCTTTTGTAGAAGCACGTTTAAGCTTCAGTTTAAGGTTAAACTGAAGCTTAAACGTGGAAATGGAAGAAGGCAGCCCTGGAGAGTCATGTAGTCGAACACGTTTAAGCTTCAGTTTAAGGTTAAACTGAAGCTTAAACGTGGAGATAGGAAGGGCAGCCCTGGAGGTCGAACACGTTTAAGCTCCAGTTTAAGGTTAAACTGGAGCTTAAACGTGGAAGAGGAGAAAGCCATCCTGGAGGTCGAACACGTTTAAGCTCCAGTTTAAGGTTAAACTGGAGCTTAAACGTGGAAGAGGAGAAAGGTAGCCCTGGAGGTGTCGAACACGTTTAAGCTCCAGTTTAAGGTTAAACTGGAGCTTAAACGTGGAAATGGAGAAAGCAACCCTGGAGGAGAAACTTGGTCGAACACGTTTAAGCTCCAGTTTAAGGTCAAACTGGAGCTTAAACGTGGAAGTGGCTCCCTGGTGCTTTTCCCCTTTCTGGCGTTTAACCTCCAGTTTAAGGTTAAACTGGAGGTTAAACGTGGAACTTCCCCCCTTGGTGCTCTTCTCACTTCTGGCGTTTAACCTCCAGTTTAAGGTCAAACTGGAGGTTAAACGTGGACATGCTTCTTTGGTGAGACTTCCATTCTGGCGTTTAACCTCCAGTTTAAGGTTAAACTGGAGGTTAAACTTCAATTCCAGCATTTCTTAGCCTTCATGATTCTGGCGTTTAAGCTCCAGTTTAGGCTTAAACTGGAACTTAAACTCCACATGTGATATTCAAGCTTCCTTTATTGACTTTGTTGCTTCCTTGCCTAGCCTCTTCTTCCCTGAAATCATCCAAACAATTGCATCAAAGTCTTGCACAATTTCATGAGAAATCTTCCATTCATAGCATTCAAGTAATATAACTAAAACTCATGGAATTTGCATCAAAATCATATTGTTTGGATGGTTCATTGCTTTGTTATTCTTTTAACCATTCTTGGTTACTTTAAGCTCAAGAAAATGCATAAAACCACTAAAACTAACAGAAAAATACTAGTGAAACTAGCCTAAGATGCCTTGACATCACAACACCAAACTTAATACTTGCTTGTCCCTAAGCAAGTCCTGAGTTATTTAAGAAGAAAGTATGAAACAGAAAGCAATTACATTGGCTATATTAGCAAGCATTTGAAGTTCCTCAGAAGGGTTTTATGCAGAAAGTTGCAGCATCACTTTTTCATTCTTATCAGGTAAGATTATCACTTTTTCATTGCATCCATCAAACACTGCTATGGCCTCTTGTTATTCTTATGTCCTTGGCACTTTTCTCTTCTTTGTTTTTCTTTTCTTTTTCTTAGAGCTCCTTTGCTCCTTGTTTGCTTGGTGTCATGTGTTGCACAAGCCTTTGGCATTTTCTTTTTCTTATCAGTGCACTACACATATCCACTTCAGGCATTTTAGTTCACATTTCTTCTTGAGACATTGGTGCCCATCACCTCTTTGTGTGACTAAATGTTTTGTATTTAGGTTGCTCTTGATAATGGACTTTTGGTTGATAATCCCGGGTTAGTTAACCCAAGTTACCAAGTGTTGAAACACTCCTCAGAACCTCTTCATCCAAGCATATCCTTAATACATAAACACCACAGGCATTTGTCTCAGAAGTTCAAACCATTGGTGCCTAGCTTATTTTTCTCAATTTTCTTGCTTTTTGGTTGCCCTTTTTCAGTGGCTTTTTCTTCTTCTTTTTCTTTCTTTTTCATGGCCAAAGACATTTATTCATCAAGATCCATAGACAGTTTTCAATTTCTACACAAAAAAAATGATAATTCTACACTCTATTTCCAGTGATCTGACTTAAACAATCAAGCATGCATACCACCACTTAATTCTACTTGATTTGTCACTAATTGAGCCAAGTTACTTTTGTTCAAAATTTTCTTTTATTTTTGGAAACAGAACAAGCATGGCAAGCACTTGTTTAAGAAGGTGAAGTTATATCCAAACATCTAGGCATTCACTTTATTCAAAGCAATAAACAGACAAATATACTAAAAACTTCACATTCCAGAAAGATTCAACATTTACAGTTTAAACCAGAACAAGCATGCTTTTGTTTGCCCTTTTTAAAGAATTATCAAGGAACAATACCACCTTGTGAAATTCCTTGTTTTCTCTTTGTTGCCAAGAAACACTTTGATTTCTTCTTCTTCTCCTAATTGTTGCTTAATGTTTTAAGATCCTTGTTTCCTTTCCTGCAAAGAGTGATGAAGTTGCTTGCTTCTCAAGCACTTGAGTGGTTAGCTCAACTATGTGTGGGTAAGTATCTGAGTCTTAAGTTGGTGTGTGAACACCAAACTTAGTCTCCCACTTACTTCTCTGTTCTTTGAATCCTTGAGTTCTCTTTGGAATGAAGTTGCTGCTAAGGGTTTTAAGCATTTCTGTGACTGCTTAGAATAGTTGTTCCTTTCATATAATTCAAAGGTTGTTGTGTTCAGTTGATCTTTATGGTGGAACACCAAACTTAGAGTCACACATTCCCCTTTGAATTATTGATCCACGAATTCATTGTTTGGTGTGAAACACCAAACTTAATTCTTTGCAATGCACAGAAACTACTTCACCCTTTTTATTGAAACAAATAAAAGAAACAGCAAAAGGGTATTACCTCAGGTTGGGTTGCCTCCCAACAAACGCTTCTTTAACGTCACTAGCTTGACGGTTGTCCCTTGTTAGGGTGGATTGTAGTGCTTGACGTCTTCTCCTCTCACTATGAAAACGTCCCCACTTGATTCATTCATGACCTCTAAATGTTCCATAGAAAGAACTTTCCTGATTGTGAACACTTGAGGGAGCTGGGAAGGAATGGTTTTGAGGCCAGGTGGGATTGGCAGATAATGACTTGATATCACGTTATCTCCCGGAGAAAAACCTTCAGTGGGAATTTTCTTGTTTCTCCACCCTCTTGGCAATCTCCCTATCACTCTTCCCTTTCTCTTGAGGATTTCTTCATTGACCCTTATGTCAGGAGGATCCTTCTGATATGTTTCCATTGATTCTTGTGGCTTTAACTCTTGCAACTCTTGTTTGCCTTCCAAGGACTGTTTTAGAGTTTCAGCTGCTGGATTACTTTCCTCCAAACACAGATGGCTACTATTATCCTTAGGCTTTTCAGGTTCTAGTTCAAGCTCAGATGCAGGTTTGAAAACTTTGAAAATGAGCTGTTTATCATGTATTCTCAGAATTAGCTCTCCTTGTTCTACATCTATGAGCGCTCTAATAGTGGCTAGAAATGGTCTGCCCAGAATGATAGGGTGTAAGTAGCTTTCCTCCATGTCCACAATGACAAAGTCTGTGGGGAAGTAATAATCCCCCACTTTCACCAGCACATTTTCAACTACCCCTTCAGCTTGCTTCTGAGTTTTGTCAGCCAGTTGTATGATTACATCAGTGGATCTCACCTCATTCAGTTGTAGCCTCTTCATAAGAGTTAGAGGCATCACATTTATGCTAGCTCCTAGATCACAGAATCCTCTGTCAATTTTTGTTTCCCCTATGATGCAAGGGATATGAAAACTTCCTGGGTCCGTTTTCTTAGAGACTGTGTCCTTCTTGATGAGAGCACTGCATTCTTTGTTCATTGTTACCGTTTGTCCTCCCTTCAAAACTCTTTTCTTGCTCAACAATTCCTTTAAATACTTGATGTGTGTAGGCATTTGATGTAGAATCTCAAGGAAGGGAATATTGATATGGAGAGACTTAAATGTCTCTAAAAACCTTGAATAGGTTTTCCCTTTTTCACCTCCTCCTAACCTCTGAGGAAATGGTGCTTTTGGTTGGTATATTTCCAGCATGCCTTTTTGCAGTTCCTTGGCTTGCTCAGTTCCACTTTCCTGCTTAACTTCTTCCACACCTTCCTTCAAGATTTCTGGCTCCTACTCTGAGGGCCTGATTCCTTCTTCTTCTGAAACTTCCTTCAATATGGTGATGGCCTTGCATTCTTCCCATCTCACTCTCTTTTGTTCCCCTTTAGGATTCTTTTCTGTGTCACTAGGGAACACTGCAGTTGATTTGGCGGCCTGTTGAGATAGCTCTCCTACTTGAGACTCCATCCTCTTGAGTTTTTCACCATGGTTTCTTAAGGTAGCTCTCACATCATCCCTGAAGCTTTTCAATTCGGTTATGTCTTGACTCATGGTTGCCATCATTCCTTCTATCCGGTTTAATTGATCTTGAAATTGTTGGTTCGGATTAAGTTGGGTAGGTTGATTATTTTGGCCATGATATGATGGTTGGGAGTAAGTGTTTTGTGTGGCTTGGTATGATCTTTGGTTGGAGTTTTGGTATGTGGAATTGTTATGTTGGTTGTGGTTGTAAGGTTTGTGGTTTTGTGGTTGGGTTTGTTGGTTCCCCCACCCAAAGTTTGGGTGGTTTTTCCATCCTGGGTTGTAAGTGTTGGAATGTGGATCATATGATTGCCGTTGTTGGTTTCCCACATAGTTGGCCTCTTCCCAATCACCTCCTTCAATGCTTACTTCCTCTTGATCTTGTGTGTGTATTGCAGCCACTTGCTTTGTTTCTAATTGCCTGGTAAGCTCTGCTAGTTGCTTGGCAAACACCTTGTTTTGGGCTAGAATTGTATCAACATGGTTCAGCTCCATGACTCCCTTAGTGTTGTGTCTCTCTGATGCATAGTAGTACTCATTCTCAGCCACTGTTTCAATCACTTCAATGGCTTCTTCCACAGTCTTTTTCCTGTTCAATGAACCTCCTGATGAATGGTCTACAGCCTTCCTTGATTCATAAGACAGTCCATCATAGAAAATATGCAATTGCACCCAGTCATGGAACATGTCTGGTGGGCATTTCCTTGTCAAATCCTTGAATCTCTCCCATGCCTCGTAGAGAGTTTCACCATCTTGTTGTCTAAACGTCTGAACCTCAGATCGAAGCCTATTGACCTTTTGTGGGGGGTAGAAACGTGCCAGAAACTTGCTTTCCACCTCATCCCAGGTTGTTAGGCTCCCCCTTGGGAATGATTCCAGCCACTTAGCTGCCTTGTCCCTAAGTGAAAATGGGAACAAAAGCAGTTTATATGCATCTTCCTGGACTCCATTGGACTTCACAGTGTCACAAATTCTCAGGAATTTTGTGAGATGTTGGTTTGGGTCTTCATTAGCACTTCCACCAAATGAACAATGATTCTCCACAAGTGATATTAGCTGTGGTTTGAGCTCAAAATTGTTGGCCTGAATGGGTGGTTTCTGGATGCTGCTACCACAATTCCCAGAGGTTGGGTTTATGTATGAACTAAGAACCCTCCTCTCAGGAATGGCATTGTTTCCATCAGCTCTCTCATGGTTGTGAACTTCTCTATCCATGTTGAGATCTAAAGCTTCCTCAAAATTGTCCTCAGATTCTCCTTCAGATTCCTCTTCTCCCACTACTCTCTTCCCTCTTGCTTCCCTTCTAAGTCTATGAAGGGTCCTCTCTGGTTCGGTATATGGAGGAGTTGATGTCTCTCCTCTCCTACCTGTCATACAAGAACACAGCACAGGCAACAAACAAGTGAAATACTCTTGGTTAATGGAAGAGTATGGTTAGAGCAATTGAGGAATTAATTCAAACAGTTAGTGAGTCAGTGAGTTAGTTGCTTGAATTTAAAGGCATAAAGAAAGAAAGCATGTAACAGGGTGCAAAAATTAAAATTCAACAAGTAACTTGTACTGAATTAATCAAAACAAAAAAAAATGCTCAATCTAGTTAACTTCCAATTTGAGAATTGTCAATCGAAAACCAATCCCCGGCAACGGCGCCATAAACTTGATGCGCATAAACTTGTTATGCTACGATTTAGGAAATTGCACGATCGGCAAAATTCCTTCCGGCAAGTGCACCGGTTATCGTCAAGTAAAAACTCACAATAGAGTGAGGTCGAATCCCACAAGGATTGGTTGAGTGAGCAATTCGGATTAGAAGTGTGTTCTAGTTGAGCGGAATCAAGATTTAGATGAGAATTGCGGAATGTAAAATTGGCGGGAAACGTAAATGACAAGAAATTTAAATGGCGGAATCTTAAATTGCATGAATTAAAGAGCAGAAGCTAAATTGCTGAAATTAAAAGGGAATGGGGGTGATTGCATGAATTGAGTTGCAGAATGTAAAGAGAAAGTGGAAATCAGAAATGGGGAATTCATTGGGTAATAGGAGATATTGAGATCTCCGAATCAAAACATGTTTATCTCTTCCTCAACCAATGCGTTCATTGAATTTTGCTTGGCAATCTTATATGATTGGATCCCAATCCCTTGGTTTAAATGTTCATAAGAAGAGATGATGCTCGATCACTGATTATACCACACAGTTTCATGAACCACAATTTGGTAGGATTACATGTCACAATATCCATCCAAACCCCAATCCAATTCACTGTGAGAAAGCTTCTCTAGCATGAATCCTCCATTCCTTTCCCAAGGTTCCGAAGGATTCCAATTATGGGTAGTTTCTTTCCCAAGACAACTACCCAATGGAATTAGATCGAGAAGCTTTCTAACAAAATTCAAGAGAAAAGATTGAAGAAGAAGATAAACTATTATTGATTCATTGAATTACAATAGAGCTCCCTAACCCAATGAAAGGGGGTTTAGTGAGTCATAGCTCTGAATTCAATTACAAAGATATGAAAACTAGCTAAAATGAATAGTCCCAGTTCTTCCTAACTTAAATTCTATCCTATTTATACACTTTCTATATTGAGCTTCTGTTATGTTTCTTGGGCTTTGAGGCCTCTCCCTGCTTTCCTTTTGCTTTGGGTTTATGATCCATAATCTTGATGAGGCTGCTGATCCAAATTCTGTAACATTCATTGAGCCAACTTAGTGATAATCAAATAATAATACATGACTCAACAAATTGAAATTTCAGACTCATCAATCCTTCAGGCCCAATCCCATAAACCATGATATTCAATTGGGTTTCATGCCAGAGTAAGTTTAAGTTAATGTTTGTGCTTAAAGACTAACTTAAACCGCAATATTTTTGGCCCAGAAACCTTTTCCAAGAGTGGCGTTTAAGTTGCAGTTTAAGCTTAAACTGCAGCTTAAACGCCAGATACTTCCAGTGAAGCCTTTTGTAGAAGCACGTTTAAGCTTCAGTTTAAGGTTAAACTGAAGCTTAAACGTGGAAATGGAAGAAGGCAGCCCTGGAGAGTCATGTAGTCGAACACGTTTAAGCTTCAGTTTAAGGTTAAACTGAAGCTTAAACGTGGAGATAGGAAGGGCAGCCCTGGAGGTCGAACACGTTTAAGCTCCAGTTTAAGGTTAAACTGGAGCTTAAACGTGGAAGAGGAGAAAGCCATCCTGGAGGTCGAACACGTTTAAGCTCCAGTTTAAGGTTAAACTGGAGCTTAAACGTGGAAGAGGAGAAAGGTAGCCCTGGAGGTGTCGAACACGTTTAAGCTCCAGTTTAAGGTTAAACTGGAGCTTAAACGTGGAAATGGAGAAAGCAACCCTGGAGGAGAAACTTGGTCGAACACGTTTAAGCTCCAGTTTAAGGTCAAACTGGAGCTTAAACGTGGAAGTGGCTCCCTGGTGCTTTTCCCCTTTCTGGCGTTTAACCTCCAGTTTAAGGTTAAACTGGAGGTTAAACGTGGAACTTCCCCCCTTGGTGCTCTTCTCACTTCTGGCGTTTAACCTCCAGTTTAAGGTCAAACTGGAGGTTAAACGTGGACATGCTTCTTTGGTGAGACTTCCATTCTGGCGTTTAACCTCCAGTTTAAGGTTAAACTGGAGGTTAAACTTCAATTCCAGCATTTCTTAGCCTTCATGATTCTGGCGTTTAAGCTCCAGTTTAGGCTTAAACTGGAACTTAAACTCCACATGTGATATTCAAGCTTCCTTTATTGACTTTGTTGCTTCCTTGCCTAGCCTCTTCTTCCCTGAAATCATCCAAACAATTGCATCAAAGTCTTGCACAATTTCATGAGAAATCTTCCATTCATAGCATTCAAGTAATATAACTAAAACTCATGGAATTTGCATCAAAATCATATTGTTTGGATGGTTCATTGCTTTGTTATTCTTTTAACCATTCTTGGTTACTTTAAGCTCAAGAAAATGCATAAAACCACTAAAACTAACAGAAAAATACTAGTGAAACTAGCCTAAGATGCCTTGGCATCAGAATGACGCTAGTGGAGACAAATTCCTTCCGGCTAATGAAGATACTACTCAAATCTTCCCAGTGGATCCTTCTTCTCCCTAAGAATTGAACGAACCAAGTTCCAAGAAAAATTCTTAGGGAGTAAGAAATAGAAAAAAACCAACAAGAAACTTCCCACTTTGGATGTCCCATAATTCTGCTAGTTTAGAAACAAAGGGGAAGGCTACAAATTACATTGGTCGCTAGGTCAGAAAAGCAAGAACTCCAAATTCTCCCCAAGTAGGATTTGAACCTACGACCAGTCAGTTAACAGCCGACCGCTCTACCACTGAGCTACTGAGGAACAAAGGACTAAAGTTAAGGAAGCCGACTCTCGTTCTTTGGACACCAACCTATGACCGAACAAAAAAAGGTTCGTCACTCTTTTTCACATACACCGGGAGAAAGGGTTACGATAGCAAGCCCCTCCTCGGCCGGAGAGCCTCCGGGACAAGGGGGCGCATGCATATAACGGAGCAACCATCCACTCTTGAGATTTGTATTGATCAATCGATCTCCGCGTCCTGCCAGTTCGCTAAGTAGACTCACTCTCCCGAGGGGCTACAAAGGCTGGAACTATTCCTGTCAAAAACAAAGGACCTACTTATCATCCTAGGAGTTAGCAGGTATGATTGAGTCCCCTCTCTGTCTGTCTCTCCGAGTTTCTACTACTAAGTAGCACTTCTGCTATTCAATCATAGAATCGATTCCAATCAAGCTGAAAGATGAAAGAAACCCTATATTATTAGTAAGCTCTAACGCCCTTCCTTCAGCCGGCTCCGCCCCATTGTTGACTTTTATCAAATGGATATTTAGGGATCTCTCTTGTTCATAGATCTTGAAACCAGATCCATATCCATTTCTCAATATATCTATCTTTCTATCTATCGATAGATATATTGATATAGATCTCTATCTGGATCTATCTCCATATCTATCTAAGCTAAGAAAGAACCAATACTTAAAGGGCGTAACCAACGGAAGGTTCTCACCCTGTCCCCGACATTGTTCTCCGACGATGCCCCGCAGAATGGATAAGCGAAAGGGGCCTTCTCTTTCTTTCTTCAATCGTTCCGATCAGGACAAGTGGGTTGGTTTCGTCCTTCTATCTACGCAATTCTCTGTCTTCGTTCGTGATCATGTTGGGCGAAAGGTAGTTTGTTGTAGAGGAGCGGCTGTGAAACGGCGATTCCCCCCTTTCCATTGAAGTGGGGGCCTCCTTCCCCACCATTTTTCCTATTTATTATGGATAGGGATTTTACCGATGCTGAAGGTAGCTTGCTTACCAGGCCACCCACTTTAGAAGCTAGTCGCCAGAAAGAAGCGGCGAGGACGCGAAGCTGTCGTAGAAGCTGCCCTCCCCCCCTGTAGTCGAAGTACTCGGCACTACTTTAATTCAATTCAAAAGGTAACGACTTTTTCCGGTTTTCGCAACCGTAATCATTTGTCACTCCGATTACTTCATCCATAAACCTTTTTTTTTTCAATAGCGGTACGCTATAAAAAAAGTAAAGGATAAGCTTGCATTCTAGAAGCGGTAGCTTCCCGCCTCCTTCATTTCTACAGCCTCCTTCGGTGATAAAAGTTCCCTTCCCTTTTCTAAAATGCCCGATTGGTCTGCCTCAACAAATGTACAAAGTGGACCGCTGTTTGGTTGGCTGACCCTCTTCTTACCATTCGGGTTGGGTTGACCCAGAAGTCAAGTTAGAAGGAATGGAACCAATGGAGAGTCGTCCGCAGTTCACACTTGGGCAAAGACGACTGACTTTGTTTGGAAGCGGAACACGAACCGATTTCCGCTATTCCGGGTTCTTATTGAGCGTAGCGAAATCAAGGTTTATTATAAAGTCAGCGAAGTTTCTATGGTGTTTTACCTTTGCGTAGTCTCGGTCCACAGTGGAAGGCTCCGTACCGATGCCTCACTACTACTTAATTAATGGCTAAGCGATTTCATAACCTGAGCTTTCCTTAACCAGCTGACCTTACTTCGTAACCTTAACGTACTTTCTTTATTACTATATCATAGGCCTTCGCCACTTCAAATGTTCGCCCTTTCTTTTTTTTATTAGAAAAAAACGAGGCCTTACTTATTCTGTTCAGGGAGGATGAAAGACAAAGAAAGGGATCGGGGGGCTTATTGATCGGAGAAAGGGAAGAGACTTATTGGACCTAACTGAGAAGGAGACAGAAAGGGATCACCTGACCTTATCTTGAGTGAGAGAGGCTAGTCGCAAGGCAGAAAGCTTAGTCTCAAGTCTGAGGGTGAACGAACGGGATTTCTATTTCATTCAGAGCCCGGCCAGTGACAGAAAGAAATACATTGACAGACGGAGTCACCGACCAGAATGACATGTATCCGAAGTCCTCTCCACCGGATACTGCCCTAAAACAATCCTAAGCTTCAAGCTCATCCAGAAAGACCCCAAGCCCACTAGCGGACTACTGATCCTATTAGAAAAAAGAAGACGAGACTCGTGCATGTGGGGTGGATTCCCTTTTGTAACTCAATAGGTGATTTGCAGCAGCTACACCAGGGGAAGAGTGGGCATCTATTTATCTATTACTTTCTCTTTGACATCGGATTGAGACTTGAAGCTTTAGCCTGAAGGAAGACAAGATCAGGAACCCCAACCCACTGTTTTGTGCCACGCGGTTGAGCTTTCCACTGTGACATCCATTCTTGTCTAGTTTTCTAATAGAGGGAAAGCAGCTCTCCTTTATTAGAGGGTATGCCTTTACTTGTCGTTAGGAGAAGTCGCTTCTAAGGTATCATCTTGTAGTTCTAGGATTGGTTGATGTTCTTGCCTAGTAAGGCTGGTAAGTTAAGTATTGTCTAGTTAAGTTCTTCGAGATTCTCTTTTGAAGAGGCATTTGTTCTTGGACGATGAAAAAAACTTTGATAAACCAGAGGTGTAATGTAAGCAAAGCCCTTCCTAGCAATAGTGGAAATGTGATTTCATACTAAAACTTGACGCCTTGAACACGCTTTCTATAAATAAACAAAAAAAAGAGGCGAGTCCGATTGCTTCGTAAGTGAATAGGGGTGAGTTTAGCTAATGAATAGGTTTTTTTAGTTGTGGTATAAATGGGGGGCTTTAGGCCCCATTGCCTTGTTGTTGTTTAGTTATTTGAATCCGTTTTCTCGCTAACCGAAGATGAAAGGGGGGTGCAGAGGCGCAGGAAAGGGTGTGGTTGTTTAAGCATCCAAAAGTTGAACTTGTTGTTCCAGAGGTGCTTGTACCCGATCTTCACGGCACTGGTAGTGAGATACACTCTCTTTTCTCTCTTGCTTGTGGCATTGTAGTCTTTTTCTGCCTTTTACTTTTTTTTATGATGAATTAGTCACCTTAGCTCTCATAAGCAGCCCTTCTGGTGAACCGGTTGAGAAGTAGGCCTTGTTGGCTGCCCCCGCCAACTAGAGATCCTCAGAAGCGAACCGAGGAGGAGGCCATCTCAGTGATGATTTGATCTCCTTTTCTGACCTATGCTCTTATCTTACCTTGGGTACATGACCATTAGTTGCCTCTGTGTAGTCTGTACGTAACTCTTCATCCATTAAGGTAAAGGGAGTGCTTTCCGTCTCTTACTTAGAACGGTGTTATTTATTGGCTTTCTCCCTCTAGGTGAAGTAAGACTGCTTTTCATTTTTCAAATCATTCAATCATCGGTCTTTAAAGCCTTGCTTAGCTTCATTCTCCAATCTTATCTAAGTCAATATGGAACTCTGCCCTTTCCACTTAAAAAGAATGGGCTTCTTCTTTCATGCCATTCCTCATCCTCTGGAAAAGGAACTTAATCTCACTAATAAAACTCACCCTTGCTTGGCCTTCTTCTCCCCGTTTTCATTGGGTTACGAAGTAAGATTCGGCTAGCTTTTAGCTTGGAGTGGAGTAGCCAGGAAGAGGCACCGAGGGAAACCTTGACCAGAAGATCAGCTAACCTAAGCGCCCACGAAGAGAGATTTCGAATAATGAAAAAAGTAGGTAGTAGGCCTTCACTTTAACCAACCTACTTGATTTCGTTTTTTTCTTTCGCACTCAACCATCCGCTCTGGACGAAGCTCGCGCTCGGCCCCCCCAACTAAAAAAATGACCTTTTCTGTTTCGTTAAGGAGACTTGGAAACCATCGTTGACATTTAGGTGAGAATAGAGTGAGGGTGATAAGCTAAAGCCTATCATTCTATTATTAATTTATTTCATTGGCCGGTAAAAAGGATAGAGTAAAAAAGGGGAGAAACCTCTCAACCAGTGGGTTGGTGCCAGACACATCCATCTTATTGTCACCTACATTCCCGTCTTCTGCATTGGCTGATGGAGATTGTAATTCCGGATGAATGGAACTTTCGCCACTTTCCCAACCAGAATAGAATGCAGCTCGATCCGGCTGAAAACCTTGAATCTGAGACTAATGCCTTTGTTGGTTGGGCCTTTGCCTTTGATGCCTCACCACTTTCAGATTCAAGTGCTAGTTTTCTTACAATGTCGATCGGGAAAGATAGAGCATCTTTTCCCCGGCCTGGGTAAGAGTAAGAAGTAAGGCCTGTGTCTATGTCTATCCATCTTATAATCCGAATCCAAGCTATACCTCCTAGCCTGTTCTGTCGGTGAAAAGTGCTAAATCCGTGCGTGTAATGAGAGAAGGCTCTTTCTTTTCTACTCGTTGTAGAGTATAGTATGTCATTACTGGTCTTTCTTTGGCTTTAGCTATTCAGGAAGATTTCCCCCAAGTTTTTTGCTATTTTACTAGATCGAGATGCTTAGTAACTCGAAAGATAGGACTTTCTCTCTTCGACTTCGTTGTGCTGGCTGTGTCGCTACTGCAAGGGAGAATCAGAGTGACAATATGGGAGTAGTTCCTTTTGTATACCGTAGGGTATAAAGGTAAGATCTCTCACGTGTCACTATTAATATAATAAGGAGCACCTGAAGGTAACCCGATCAGAATCCTAATCCGAAGCTTGTCCGTATGATGGCCCAAGTCTTACGATTATTTTACCAATGTCTGGTGTTTGGAAAACCTTTTCGTAAGCCCAACCTAGTAAAGGGAGTGGGGAATTAATTCCTTTATCTTTCCTCTTTCAACGAAAATGCCTAAGCTCGCAGGTTGGCAGAAAGACAAAGGCTTGACGACCTACCTAATTAGCTAGACGAACTTCCCAATACACCCCAGTCCCAGGTCTGAAGCCGGACATTGATTGACTCATTGATTCCGAGATAGGCTCCTACTCAAAGCAAAGCCAGGCTTTAAAGACCGAGCGAAAGGCCCCTTCACCCCCGCTTCAGCTCTTCTGTAAGGGTAAGGAACCACCACTAGATTCTGGCTTTAAGGCTGAATTGGCATTGTGCTGCCAGAGGACAGCGAATGTACTAGAGTAGCTAGCGTAGCTTCCAACCCCTGCTTAGAAAACAAGAAAAAAGGATTAAGAGAAGAGCATATAGAGGAAGGTTGGATGTAATTCAAGTACAGAAATACGGACATGAGCCCCCACAAACAAGCTCTCGGGCAAAAAGAATTGGAAATAGGCCAAGCCTTTTTCTAGAACTGTTCGGAAGAAGACATAGGAGCCTAGCCGATCAAGATCCTCAAGAGTCAAGAGAAAGAAATCGATCGAAAGAGGACTAACTATAGGTTCGATCGATCTGCTTCCTTCAGTAGTTAGTTACAAATGTATGATAGGTCTATCATTGTTGGCTAGGAAGTCTGCACAAAAGTTGCCTTGGCAAAGGCTGTGAACAGGGGTCACTGTGAGTTGTTTGATCTGCGCAGTCTTAAAGCATAGCTCTTCACGGGAGATACTCAATCTCAGCATTTGTAATCAGACTTAGAGCTTCTGCAGAATCAGTTTCAAGGATGCCATCTTTTATTTCATAACCTTCAACAGCATTAATCGTCTTTCTATTGCCCAAAGTTTAGCAACTAAACTGAAACTTTTGACATGTGCCCACAAAAACAAAATAACCATCCGCCTTGGTCATCTCTTGCAATCCCTCCAATCCCAGGAGGGCCAGGCTTCCTTTTGTTTTGCACACCCATCAGTCTTCAATTGGATTCTACCTGCAGGTAGTTGCTTCTTCTTTTTGTAAGGAGGAAAGGACATTCGTATATATCAAGGTTTTTTCCTTACCTTCTGGTCTGAGTGCCACTTCCATCTCCTCTGCATAGGTCCGAAATTGGGGATGATATTTATGGTATGTGCTGCGGCCTTCAATTCAGTCTTTGTTCCTATCTTTCTATATGTGCCGGATAATACTGGGCAAAATAAACAGCCAGCAGACACCTGTGAGTCCTATATCCGTGCTGCCCTGCAAATTCTTGTGAATCCGGAATGAATATAAATAAAACAGCAACTACCAAAGTGAATCCAAAATCTCTTCGATTCACTTAAGGCTTGTGAAAGGCCAAAAAAGGGATTCCCAAGATCTCTTTCCTAGTCGATCACTACTGGCGGAATGCGCCCCAAAAGTCTACCGCGAGGGCCTAATCCCGGCTCTCTTTATATATCCTAATTTGATTTTTCATTAGGTGCTTTTGTTTTAATTGCTTTCACGCACTGGTCTACATAAGATCTCACTTGCCAGAAATCCACAAAACCAATTCTGGAATGGCAAAGAAAAAGGCTTTCATTTGAAGCACGAGAATGAGGTTGGATGACTATCAGTGGAGAGTTGGTTAGAATGACTAGAAGACAAGTTTTCTCAAAACCATTAAAGTAAAAAAGTCCTCGAGAAATCCCCTCATCCGCAGATTGGAGACCAAGGGTCTTTCCAGGAGGCTCGGGTGAGAGGGGTGTGATGAATAGAGATTTCCCACCAGCAGCTTCTCCTATCACTTGACTTCTGCAGGCGCTGGATCTTATCTTAAGGGAAATGGCCAGATCCATATTCTATAAGATACGGATTTCAGGTAGTGAGAGAACCGAGCAAGTCCTCACTCGAAGAAGGCCGGCTTAAAGGCAAATTGAAGTCGAAAAGCCTTAGATGACTCTTTCGAAAAGGACTTCCCGGATTCAGAAGTAGCAAACCGTCCCTCTATTCCAGTTGCAAAAAAGAAAGGAGGGCAGGCTTGCTAGATTGCTTGCGTCTATGATCGAACTTGAAACTAGCCCCTGGAGAGGTAGAGCACAGCGTAAGGGAGAGAGTGAGGGTTGAAAAGATAGGGATCAAGAAGTTTCGAAAAGCAAGACAAGACTTGGGCACCGTAGAGCAGGCTTTCAGGCGACAAGCGGCTAGGGGAGATTAGAAAAAGGGGTATGCACGCTTGGTAAAGAATCTCCTAAGTCATGCTTAAATGTTAGAAAAACCTATATATAAGCTGTGGTCTAATCGAACCTAGCCCTTACAAGGGGACCCTCAACCACCTAGAGATGGACACGAAGACGAATAGAGATCTCGTCTCGAGAAAGCGCACCAACCAAAGCAGAATGCTATGTGATCCTATAGGAGTGGTAGCACTTAAGACAGGACAGTTATAAAGATAGGTATTAGAAAGGCCGCCATTCCTGATGTTGGAATGGGGTGGGGCTCCACCAAAACAAAAAGCATGCAACGACAGAAGAAAGAGGTGGGCCCCCCCGATCCCTATAGAGCCAAGCAGGTGGGTATGGACGAAGACAACGACTTAATCAACTGGATCGACCGAAGCTATTTCCTCTAGACAGAATGAGGGGGCTCTCTTTAGAGACCTATTAGTGATTGGGCCACCCCTACAGGTCCTATCGAACCAGCCAACTCCCTCTAACTCTCTCGCTCCAAGTATTACACTCGTACCCTATCGGTGGAGCATTCCTCCTCTATGGAAGACACCCCACTCACCTCTACTTACCAGACTCTATTCCTTTCTCACGTCAAGAATTAGGGAAGTGCTTTTTCTACGATTCGCTTGCCGGGAAAAACTCTTCTCTTCGCTATCCGAAATAGCGGAACTTCTAGCCATCCTGAGCTCTCTCTCACCTTCCGAGCAAGCAGAGCTCAAGAGTTAGGCTCCTGCCGAAGCTCGTCATAAACTGACGAGTGGAATACCTCGCTTTTGATCTTCGCAGCGTGTGGCCAAAAGCCTCTCCAGACAACGAGAATGAGATGGAAGCGGACACACATCCAGTTAAAGGGTCCTCAATAAAGGATTCTCCCAGAGTCTTGGGTCGTTTGTCTAGAAAGAACTAACTTCATGAAAGAATGGACTGAGCATAGGGTGCTCGTGAAGAAGGGATGCCCTTACCTTTAAAAGAAGCCTTACCACCCGAGAGTGAGAGAGCTGCTTAAAAAGAGAGTATATTGCTACTGCTGCAGCCGGACATTCTAAAAGAAATCCTTTTCCCCATTCTTCAAAGAGAGTCTTTCGAAGGGCTGGTCTCGAAGTTGTAGCGTGAAGGTCGTCTGGGAATGAGGTTTCGCGACAAGAGTACAACTTCTTTCCTGCTTCCCGGCTGGCCTATCTTTTCTTTCTTTTTGCCATTGGAGATTGGAGCACGCCTTTCGCTAGGAAGGGATCTGTTACGAGTACGAAATGCTTTTCACATACAAGTTGGATAGCGCGATAAGACAGTTACACTCCTCCGCCTGGCATTCCAGTTCAAATACTAGTTTGTGAGGTAGCTTACTCTGAAACTTGCTCATGTCATGCGTGAAAAAAATGGTAAGAGTTAGGACCATGCCTTGCCCGCGATAGGCCTCCCTTGAACTTCCTCTGAATTTGATGCCATCATCGGCTGTTTCAAACTCTTGAGATCGAAGTTAGCACTAAAGTAAACTATTGGGGAATAGGATGATCCGCCTAGAGCAGAGCCTTTAGGGTCAGACCGGGGAAGGATTCTTTCTTGCTTTCTGCCTTACCCCCGTATCATCTAGGGTTAGAGCCAGGAGGGCATAGGAATTAGGAATTGATAGCGGAAAGGGGACGACTAAAAGGACTGACCTAAGGGTCTTCCATCTTTACAGTGAGTCCACTTCTTTACAGAACCGTAACAAAACCTAAAAGTTCCTTTACCAGGCATTTTGTCCGTAAGAGTTCTGACTGGATCTAGGGAATAGTAAAAAGTAATAGAATCCCTGGGAATAGTAAGGGAATTCCCCGTTTTGGGAATAGATTAACCAGGTTTAGTAGTGCTAATCCTTATATAGAGAACTCCCGATCGGGGCCTCTGGATTAATGAAATAGGTAGATTTTGTTCTGTTGGGCGCGTTAAGCCCTTCTACGGCTACCTTTGACTCAGAAGTCGCTTCATCTATTCGTTCGGGCTTCTCATCTCCTCCAGGACCAGAAATGATGGTGCCTGCCTAGGTCTGAGTATCTGGTCCCCAAGGGGGTCAAGCAAGGGATGAGATAACTCGATCTGTTGGGGGAGGAGTTTACTTTTCTTAGGATAGGACTCTTTTTATCCCTCTTCCATGTAGACATAAATGTTTACAGCCGTCGAGTGCTTCCTGGTGTGAAGTCCTGTGGGTGGTCCCGCTTTGGTAGTCTGGGATTTGATTTCTCCATTTTATCAAGCCTGCTAGATCAAAGACGGCTAGGGCAGGAACAGGTTAATAGCTAGGTATAGGTTGTTAAAGGGTTAGGTCAAGGTCAAAAGCTGGGGCAGTGGAAGTTTTCCTTTCTGGGAGTTCTGTTCCATCCCTACAGTAATCTATAGGTATTTCCCTGAAAGAGCTAATGATATGATAATATATATTTCTAAAGATTCTAGAGAATAAATAAGTTCCCCTTCGCCTATCTAATCTTCTTTCTCTACAGGAGACTACTCTACTAGTATACTTATTCAGCTGGGACGGTATCTTTATAGTCAGTTTCGGGCCGCTTATGGATAAGCCGTAGTTGTTGACGGAAGAAATGAGGGTATACTAGATGGAAGCATCCAATGGAGACACTCGCGATCGATAGATTGTGTACGGTTTTAGAAGTTGCCTTATTAGAGAAAGGGGAAAGGGCGGTTAGTCAAATTAATAAGAAGATAGAAAAAAAGACGTTTTGTGAGATACGCGGAAGGACGACCTTGAGGCCTTCTTTCTAAAAGTAGCTAGAAGAGTAGGCTAGCTAGCCTTTTTCCGCAGGCTGCTAGTTGTAGCTTACTCTGAAACTTGTGCTTTGATGCTCTTCCTGTAGCAACTTCACTCGGAACTCGTTCTTAGCTCACTTACTGAACTCGGCTTCGCCCTTAAATCAGTAGGGGTGAGCAAGGGTGGTGTTAAGTGTCTGGTCTTGGCCTAAGAAGTAAGTAGGGAATGACAAGAAATGCTGCGAAGTGAGCTTGAGCTTGGTGGTTCCCTATGAGGAAGTGCTGCCAAAAAGGGACTACTCCCCCAACAGATCGAGGGCCGGGATTGGACACTATTCCTTCATGTGGATCGAGAACAAGCCACTTTTTATTAGTAATAGAAGGCCAGGAGCACGCAAGATCTCTTCTCTCGAAGGAGCAGCTAGGTTACGCGCGAGCGTATCAGTACTCTCATGTCATGTGCCACTTAAATCTTTCTATCGATGCAAATACCCTACTTATGATAGGGGAATCAAAGGGAGCAAATCGAAGGCGGTTTACGGATCAGATCAACAACCTTAAATCAGTAGGGGAGGAGGAGTTGAGCTAGTAGCTAGAGGGGGAGAGCGAATAGACGCAAAGCGAAGGGGCCCTCCTTCGTTGAGAGGACGATGAAAGAACCATTTCAAAGCTATTAAGCTCCCGAAAAGTCTAAGGGTTTAATGGATGGAAGCAGCCTAGCCATAATTCGAATGGTAACTTCGTCAACTGGGGAGTTATCCACAGTCAACCTCTTACATCTAAACCTCTTCGCAAACTCTGCTCCACCCGAGAGACTTAATTTGAACCACCTTTCCTAAAAAAAAGAACAAAAAAGCTTGATACTGGGAAGAAAGGCGTAATGGTACCTCCCTAAGCTTAGCGCGCGGAAGAGCGTACTCTCACCAACCCGAGGTCAAACCTTGACCAAGAATCTGGCAAAAGAATTGCGTTCACCGGCTTTCCACTCGAGATAGGGCTAAGGAAGCCAATCTAAGGGGTTGGTAAGGGTTCTAAAAATTTTGTGAAAGTTCTAAGGCTAATTCAAAAGATTGAGCTCAATGTATAGATCCGAGTAAGATTCATGTGCTGCATCAATTGAGGGACCCGCTTCACATCCATCCCAGATACCGGAGACCCTCTATCTATCATTCAGTGAGATCGCTCCTTGGCTCTTTAAACTGAACTAAGTCCAACTCCATAAGGAAAGCCTCTGAGGGAAAGAATTTCTAGGGGCCGCTTGTTCTCGGATGTCAAGAAGGAAGATGAACCCACTTTATTAGCTCCACAGAGGCATGAGCAACCAGATCCCCTTACGATAACACACTTGGGCATGAAGACTGAAGCTCCCATTATATCGGGTCTTACTGACTCTAATTGAACTCTTCCGCGATGGTCTAAAGCCTTTACGGGCTGCTATCCGTCTTCAACCATCATTACAGTGCTGCTAAGGTAAGGGTCAATCGCCTGAATCAAGGCCAGAGGTTGACCCCTAAGATGGATGATGCTCCTGTGGAGAAAGGCCTCTAAGCGATCTGCTTAGCTTCGATCTCTTCCCTTGCTCTCCTCTAGCTTCAAATCCCTTCATTAGACGAGTGACTAACCCATCCCCAGTCTTGACACAAATGGGGTTTTAGACTAAAAGAAAGCACAGTGGGGAAGGGAAGTCAGAGGGGAGTCTTTGTAGCGAGTCTAAGAGCAAGCCTTTTTTTTTAAGCAATTTCTTCTGGTGACACGGCCCTCATGTGATAATAGTAAGGGAGGAATCATTGTCACAAGGCGTAAGAAAGAGTCACCAAGGGTACTGATAAGATGTGGGATAGAGCTCCATTAGGTAGTTATTCAAGGGAGTTTAGTCTAAGGCTGACTGGTGGGGTTTGCCATCCTGTTCCAACAAGGGGGAGGGGATCCCCATATCGTCGCAGGATGGTAGAAAGGGCCTTATCTTATACGGCGCTCAAACCAATCCAAATCCTTGGGTGTGAAGGTTTTATTCCTCACATCAAAGGCGTAACGAATACGGGGAGGCCACAAGCAGGCATGTGACCATTGGGTACCCTGTGAGTGCCCAACGACCAACAGCCATTGAAAAGCGCCCAACTCATGAGAAAACGATGTGAATGATGAGCGAAAGTTCTGAATCTTACGATAAGGAAGTTTCCTTCTCCCAACCCACACCCTTTTCGTCAATGAGTGTGTCAGCAAGGCTTTCCGGGTTGGGTCAAACCGTAACCCTTGTTCAAGGGGTATACGTTTTATCCAGGGAGCATAGCGACTAACTGATAAGTCGATTAAAGTTCTCCTTAATCGAACTAACCAGCCCCACCACCTCGTCAATATTATCGGGTGGGGTTCTACTCTACTAGAAAACGTTGATTTATCAACCTTCTTTGCCAAAGTAATGATCTTTGACAGAGAGAATCTTTTTTAATAAAACTTCACCAGCATGTCCGCTTTCTCATCCTTCTTCAGAATCATACGCCTATGATGAGACGGAATGATCCGAGGGTAACCGGACCGAGTGAGAGAAACTGGTACCGCATTGTCAGGATGAACGAATTCATCACCACCATAGGCCATCATCAAGGATGAAGCTGCTTGCTTTAAATATAATAAAAGCGCAGAACAACCACCCTGATTTCTGACCAAGGTGAACAATGCGAATAAGAACAAGATGGATCCACACAAAGAGTTCCTTGTTCAGATCATCAAAGATCACTAAAGCACCTTTTGGTATGTATTGCCCCCTAAAGATCAGATCCACCAGACGAGAAACTCAATTCTGCACTGCTGCTGAGTCGTCGGACTTATCCACCAAGGGATTCGTGGAATTTATATGGATTGCGTTGGGGGAAATCTACCAAAGCTAGGCAGATAGATAGACCCCTTTCCCGCTGCTAAGGGGGAGTAAGAAACTAAATCAAATGAAATTTTTGGAATCAGCGCCTCCTTTTTTTTGGGTATGCGGGTACTACGAGTCCTCTTACTACCAACCAGCAGACATCATATGGCTGGGTCTTGCCGGTATCAACAACAAGAAAAAAACAACCAAATGGAAACAGCAATTAACTATGGCTCTTGGCCCAGACAACGTCCTAGGCGTCGGGGAGATCAGAGCAACAAGGAATGCCTAGACGATGTTTTTCTTCCTGGGCTGCAGTAAGCAGATCGAGAGGTCGTTCCGTCCCTTGTCCCCGAGGAAGGGTAATATGTTCTCATAAATTCTTGCTCCAATCTGACCTAGCTGGCGAGCGATCCCAGTTCGCGGCAGAGAACAAGACAGCAAGCGAGAGTACCTTTGTTCGCTTCTTCTCCACCAAGCACGGAAGTTTAAGGATAACTGTGGGTCGGTGGCTACCTAAGGAAACTCCGATTCGATCCGCCCCCCAGCTGGGAGGCATCTACCTCATCCCGATCACAAGGAGAGGTTCACCATGATGGGGGTACTTGTCTTTTTTCCCTTCCGGAAATAATGAAATGCAGCGGTAACCATCCTTTTGTTGTGTTGCGGCATGCTCCTCAGATTTACGGATTCGCAGGGGGCCTCAGGCCCTACTTAGTTGACTTACAATGACAAAGGCTTGCAAAACTAAGTAGGGCCTTTTGAATTGAATCTTAAGTAGTCTATCAGTGGTGCAAAGCGGCTTTGTGCCCCTTTTCAGTAGGGGAGCAAAAGGTTAGACCTTAGAAAGTAAGCGAATAGCGGTTCTTCTATGTGGGTATGGCCTTCCCCCTTTACTCTCCTAACGTCGAGCTAAGTGACTTCGTAACCTTTGCGTAGCGTAGTAGAATGAAGGCTACGCCCCTTTCTGGGTGAGCGCTCTCTTATCTATTAGCCTAAGCGTCTTCGCTAACTCGCTCGCCTACTATACCCACCCTACTATACAATACATTAGTAGGGTATAGTAGGCTAACCCATAGGTCCTTAGTAGCGTTGACAAAGAAGAACAGCTGGTTAAAAGACAGTGAATCTTAAAATATATATAAGATATGATATTAAAAGAATAATATATATATTTTTTATAGGCCAGCTTGACAAGCTACCCTTCCTCTTGATCTTAGGTGCGAAGAGAAAGATCTCTTTTTTATGACTTCCACTTATCTATTGATCCCGGCCCGGAAAGCTGGTAGTATTAAGAAGCCAGGGCCTCTTTTTGAATGAAAGAAAGGGTTTATGAGCCCTAGCCCTGTAAGCCCACACCTGTGTAGAGTAGATCGTTCAACACCTGCGGCACTAACCCATTTTTGACCTATGGGTCCTAGTCTCATAGGCGACCGAACGGCCGCCCCCTAATTACTAGATCAACCTGCTGTAATAATTCCATAAACACCTAACGAAGATATGGCAAACAAATAAAGTAGCCCTATGTTCGAATCTGACAATACCATACCATAATCAAAAGGTACAACGGCCCAAGCGACCAGACTTAACATAAATGTAGCCACTGGAGCCATTCTAAAAAGGGAGAAATTAGCACTACTTGGTGAAATAGGTTCTTTTAGAATCAATTTCAAACCATCTGCTAGAGGTTGTAACAATCCGAATGATCCCACTACATCAGGACCCTTTCGACGTTGCACGAAAGCCATTACTTTACGTTCCGCTAGCACTAAAAAGGCTACTCCTAGTAGAAGTGGTAGAATTATTCCTAGTATTTCAGCTGGAACAGCTATGTACGTTTTCAATTTTCTATTAACTCATGATCTGGCCTGGTCGACCCAATCATGAGATTGAAGGACGGGACCTTTTCTCGAAAAACTTTTTTTTCACATTTTCGGAACTAGAAGACATAGTTGATGAGATCTATAAAGTTCAAAATCTGTTCGCATAACCAAGCATTTTGGCCATGTAACATGACATCATAATAGTCATTTGTCAGAAAGCCCGGCATACAGAGGGCAATCCGATCGTCTCCAATAACAGCCCGAACAAGGTCGGGCATCATCCATTCGGGAGGTAATTGCCTCCCGCTTCTCCTCACCCACTTAGTGTATTCATTAGAGATTCGATTAAGTCCCCCCTCAAAGTCAGGTGGAGCGCTTTCAGCATCTGACCTAGTGGAAGAGGTACTTAACAGACTGTCTAAAGACATAGTATCCGATAGCATAAATTGGACATCACTGGCCCTACCTAACAAAGGGATGTCCATAGAGAACTAAGGCCTGCTCATTCATGATATATTTCTTTGTTTGTAAACGTGCTCTGCTCCCCCCAAAAAAAGAGAGACTTGTTGGAATTGTAAATCACCGGTTGGGTTGGTCCAACCAAGAAAGACATGGGATTGGGGGACATTAATGAACACAAGACCAAGACAAGACTTGGGCAGCTTTTTCTATTTCTTTCGCCTTCTCAGGTCTTTGTTTTCTTACGAAATTTTTTATTTCACCAATAAGCAAGCTATAGTAAGTAAAGTAAGTTTTTTCAGGTGTGGTGTGCTTTGGGGGCTGAGGCAAAAAAAAGACTGTACCGGGTGTCCTTTCCTCTCGCCCGACCATTAAACTCAGCTATCTCGAGCTCACTGAACACTAACTTAATCCTTATTCTTTTGACCTTTAGCTTTGTGTAATTGAGCTTGACTTAGTTGGTTTCAAAGGGGCCCGTGGCAGGCAACCAAGTCTGCTAACCTTCACTCCTTTTTTTCCGGTACTGCTTGCTGAGATCGGCATAAAAGATAGGGATCGGATGGAGTTCTTTCTTTTTAGAATGTATCTGTCGTTCTTGGAGTTGCCATTTTTGAGTATGAGAATGAAGAAATGAGATCTTTTAGTAAGCGTAGGGAGCGCTGGGATCCCAGAATAGGATCCCGAGCGGAATTAATAGTAGGAAATCAATACACAAGTCGTCGGTCTTTCTTAAAATTGGCCTTCTCTTCGATCTTTTATTCAATCTTTTGTATGTGGTAGCCGCTCATTTGTCTATGTATGGTATGTGCGTAGGAATGCCCACATTGAATTAGCATGAATGCCGGCTCAATCAATCCCATATCACATATAGGGTGATGTAGAGCTCCTGGAAGGTCTTTCTTCAAGCCAGCCTAGAGTTCATGAGTTGAGGGGTTTCGGAGTTAAGTCGAATATGCCAAGAGGCGCTCACCCAGAAAGGGGCGTAGCCTTCCTGTAGTTCCAGAGACGGGAGGATAATAAGACCACGATCCTCCTTCTTAGGCCGATCGAAGTCGAAGCGTTTCAGATCGAAGTTTCTAGGAAGATGGATTCTCAAAGGTTACACCTAGGTAGAAAGGGGATTTGACAGATAGAGAAGTGGGACGGAAGTTGAAGACACGGGTTTATTGTTCTAAAAATCTTTCCAGAGGAGCGGAGCCACTCGCCCCTATTCGATAAGTAAAGGAGAGGAATAAGCAAGCGGGAGTTTGGGTTCTCTCTTACATCTAACCTGGGTAAGTAAGTATCTTGGTGTTCCATTACTCCATGAGCGAGTTACCTAAATTAGAAATAAATTGTTGATAGAGTTCGGGATAGATTGAGTGGATGGAAAACCAACCAGCTTTCCTTGGCGGGTCGAATCACCCTTACTCAGTCAGTCATTTCGGCCCTACCCACGTATACAATGCAAACGGTTAAGCTGCCAACATTGACTTGTGAAGAGATTGAAGCTCACAGTAGATCTTTTATTTGGGGGTCTACGAATGAGAAGAAGAAGCCCCATCTTGTTAAGTGGGAGCGGGTTTGCCAACCAAAGGTTAATGGGGGTTTAGGCATACGGAGGATGAGTAAGAATAATGAAGCTTTTCTCATGAAGCTCGGGTGGGGAATATTGACTCTTCCTAATGCGCTATGGGTTAAGGTGTTACGTAGTAAATACATGAGAGAGGAGGTTGGTGTTCCTCAACCCGTGGCCAAAAGTGGTGATTCGCCTCTTTGGAAAGGAATTTGCAAGGTGTGGGATTCTTAAAGAAAGGGACGAAGTGACTCGCCCTAATCAATAAGCAGGAGAGGTTTGATGCTTCTGAATTTATTGTATTAATTCCACTTCCTACTCGCAGTATGGTAGGGTTCATTTTTTTGTTGATTTTGCCGGGAACAGCAGGGTCCTTTGATTTGCACTTTATTTATTCTGCCCTGTTTTCATTCATTTTTCATTCACTTGTATATCTCTGTATTTATATGGATATGAAGTGTTCGGTCTATGCCCGAACGATTGGTAAAATCAATAGAGATTCGTTCTTATTAATGAGTTTGTTTAGTTTTAGCCATCTATTTCTTTGTTTACTACCCATCAGCAATGACTTAAAACTCTCATGCCTATTCCCCATGGGTGGGAGTGCAGCCATCCTCTTTCTAGTTCTCCCAGAGACACCTTGGTTTAAACCTTGGATGCTTGAGGTGTGCAGCATCGCCTTCACTATAAACAGTTGCTTTATCTCTTATCTCCTAGGTCTGTTTGAGAATATTCTCTATTTACTTCTTGCTATAATTTGCTTTAGACTTTTCCATTACCTGTACTTAGGTTTCCTGAAGTTGCTCACATCGAATCTGGGGCTGTATAACGCCTTCTTGTCTATTTTCATAGCCATAGTGGGGTGTTATGCCACGCTTTCCCAGATGTTCAGAGAGAACAGATACAAGCCCTAAGTATGATTCTTGTTATCCTTTCCCTATCCATGAAAATTTTCAAATCCAAGAAATAGCCCAGAGTAAAGTAAATGAGTAAATGAAAAATGACGGATGGAAAAAATGGACAGTAAGGATCTGAAGGTGGAGGCTGACATGGTATATGCATGAGTTCTAGGCGGTGTCTCGGGAGTTTGTTCCAATTTTTGGATTTGGCTAGAGAGGGGCCAAAGTAAGACAGTGAAAGAGTTTCACTGCCGGTTTCATGTACTGAGAGGCAGGCCCTCGTATCATGGTTTATTTTTGGTTTTATGATAAGGGGAAGGGGGATATTAAATTCTTCTTGTTCTGTCTCCCCGAATCATTTTTTTAAAAGTTTGTTTAGGATGGTTAACTGTTTACAAAATCGAGGTTGTTAAGATGGTGAACCAGTTGAGAGTTAAACTGGAGAGCAAGGAGAAGGGGTAGGGCCTTGCTCGGCTTTAGGGCCGTTCGTGGAGAACTGATTTGCTCCTACATTCAAGATCTCAGCTACTAAGAGTTAAAAAAGCCCCTTATTTGTTCATTCGTTTATCGATAGATTATCTCCTTTTAAAATTTCATAAAATCGGCTAACTCCGAAGCCCCAATTGCTTGTTAGTTCAGTCTCCCCTACTTCTTTTTTTACTACTATTTTTGCACTATTCCCGTTGACATTAGTAGTGCAGACCCTGCTGTGACATGCCTTGATGCGAGGCTGGTCCACGACATTCGATTAAATAAAGTAAAATCTTTCTTTTATTACAATATATATAAAGAAAAAGAAAGATTTGAAGAACTGCTAGCTACCTACGGAGAAGAAGTGAGAGGTGCCGAAACAACTGCCGCATACCAAAAGACTGAACAACAACCCGGGAATAGGAGATTTGACCTCTCTCTTCCACTCCTTATGGGCAATAGCGACCCCGTATAGAATATAGAATAGACGTGCCAACGAACGGGCGATTCTTCTTCAACTAGAAATCGAATATGAAAAGGGCTGAAGAATCGGTGACTAAAGCGCTTTTCTGGTAACATATTCCTCAAAAAGAATAAGGTTGCTATTCCAACTTTCGCTGCTAGTTAGTGGTCTTGCTGGTGGTAATGAAATTCAAAATTCGTCATGGTTAATCCTCCCACCGAACCTATTTGAAAAGGCTCTAAAAGAATGGGGTCCCCGAACCGAGCTCCTCAGCGGCACCTGCAACTCGAAGAAATCCTGCTCTTGATACCGATCCTCCATGAAAGAAGTGTTAGGAATGCGTTGCCCTGGTATCGGTGTCCTTAGGCTGGGGGAAGAATCTTTCCTTGTCTTTTCTCTCTTCTATTTTGAGTTCGCCACTCCAATTTCATATGTAAGGCCTATCTTCCTAAAACTTCTGAATGATGGATTGGAAGAGGTAAGCCTCTCAATCCCTATCTTAAGGGCAAGATAGTTGCCTACCTTCGTAAGAAGGTTAGACCTAAGGAGTTACGTCTGTGTCCTGAAAGTCTGCTGATTGATGACCAAGTATGGTTCAATGAATACACGATTACTCGTAATTGGGTAGAAATGTATTTATAGTATCTATCTTGTCTATCTTGGTATTCTACCGTAGCTATGTCAGAATTCGTCACAATCGATGCTCTCTTGGATGCGCCTGACCAAACCAAATGAGAATCGTACTCTATGGTAATGCAACACTTAGTGATATGGACTTTATTATGTAAGTATTTCACTGCCTTTCATGTACAAGTAAGACTGAGAGATCCCATTGAACTTGCCTTGATTGAATGAGGAAGGGCATGCGAATAGGATAGGTTTGCGAAAGACCGATGTCTTTACTTCTGCCTGTGCCTCTCGCTTTCATTCACAGGTTAGCCGAAGTCCTTTGAAGGTCTGCTTGCACTGAGATAGTGATTCGATTTTCCCTGCCTTCCTTCCTAGTGCTTGCGAGATGGACTCTTTCATCGGAGGTTCACCTATTGGTCTTTAGAAATCCTACTTCACCTACCTTTGGAACTCAGATCTCAAGAGAATGACCGGACTTCCGGTCAGTGCTGCTAGACCTCTAAGCAAGTGTTGTGAGCCCTTATAACTAAATAACTAAAGATATATAGCTTAGTCTAGTTGAGCGCTTTATAGCATAGCCTTTTATATTCTTTATTCTTTTATATTATAGAGGAGCTGCTCGCCTGGTCACCGAAAGCCCTCGTCGGTAGCCATGGTTAAGCAAAGGCTTCTATGGCTCTAAGGTAGTAGAGCATGAGATGTTAGCCTTCCCTATGGACCCGAGCTAAGGGCCTAATTCTTCGTCTTAGTCTTATTGCCTTTGTAAAGACTAGTATAGTTTAGACGGGAGCCGGGCTTCTTCTAAGGCGAACAGCTTATTCTCAAGCAGGGGATTCATCGAAAAAAACCTATCTGTCTACTTGCTTTCAGTGGTAGTGAGTCGGAGAATCTCTCTGACTAGGATGGATGCTTTAACTCAAGGGGCAAGCATGTTACCTCCACGCTGATTCAGAAGGTCTTCGGTCTACCAGCCATATCTATTCCTCGATGATTGAAGGTATGTGTGAGATAGGAAGTTTCACTATGTGAAACTAAGGTACGAAGTGACTCGACTGAAAGGATTTCATATCAAGGGGCTCTATCGAACGGTTATCACAACTTATTCTCAATTTCAATTCGTAGCCTCAAGCATCGATACTGAAGAAAGAATAGATAGAACGAAAGAAGCGAGGGTGCTTGCAGTTTCATAAAACGTAGCGTAGCGTTTGTTGATTGGGGGGATATGTCAGAGGATCCATCGTCAGGGTACCTTTCAGAAGGTCTTACGAACCTTTCTCTATCTTAAATCGCTTCAATAATCGAGTGCATGCCGTGCTGGTTCTCTCGAAAGACCCGGCCTTCCTTAGGTAAATCCAACTTTGTTTTGAATCCCTTATGCCAGTTCAGCCCAGGAGTTGGCCTTGGTTTGAAAGATCATCTGTCCAAATCTTGGGTGAGGACATTCCATCCTCACGCACTTGTGGCTGAGCATATAGCAGAGACAAAATGATATAGCTATATCGCAACGCTTTAAGTGTGTCATTAGGCACTTATACATGTTTATATATATTCACGTCAAAATTCTGATATTTTCTCTCTAGGGTAATACTCAAGAGTTGATGTTGGTATGTATACTTGATAGAAAACCTAATCATAGGCATTCCTTTAGCAAGGCTACGCATTCCTGACCTCTGTATGTGATATGATGCCGATCATAATCCCTCTAAAGGGGCTAGGCAGGTTCAGAATGAGAATCTTCTACACCTGTAGTTTAGCAATCAATAGAAGGCTTAGCTTGAAGCATGGCTTACCGTTTCAATAAGGATAGATCTAATTGATAAAGCCGCTCGACCTATTTATTGAAACTATGTGTCAAGGGTTTGAATCGAATGACTGATCCTTGTTGGGACTCCTACTTTCTTTTGAAAGGAGTGGAGCGAAATTTCAGCAAGTGGGGGAAGATGAACCAATGCCTTGTTGAGGGAAGGAAGCGTAGTCAGGCTTGAGATCACACTAGGAAGATAGTAGAATCAGCAGTCGAAGTAGTTAAGAAATAGGGCCGGAAGCCACTTTTGTTTCAAGACCAATTGCTTACTCAAGAATCAGACCGACGAAAGCTGCCTCTTAAACGAACAAGAAGTTTCGAGTTGATCAGAATTACCTAACCAATTATAGGACCCTTTCACATTTTACAACAGTCAATTCCAACTCCTCCTCTTTTTATCGGGAGGAAAATAGTTGTTTGCATGGATATGTCTTGCCGTATCCATTGGTTGAAATCTCCCAGAGCCTCTATAGGGGCTCCAACCATTGAGAATGGAACAAATAGGGGAGATTGAATTCTTCTCTTTCAACCCTTGCTCTTGCCTCGGCTTCGCCTTCCGCCTTATTAAGCTTTGGACTTCCACCTTCAGCTAAGCACCTAACCCGTGGGACGGGACCGACCTTCTATTTTGTTTGTAATTATTGGACTTGCCCGAAAGAAAGGAAGCTTGGCAACCCTCTAGATTAGGGAAGAGCTTGTTGCATATGCGTAGGAAAGGACCAGAAAAGCCCACTTTACTTTGACCTCCCTGAGCTTAGCCCTTTACGACCTTTTCCATTCATCGGAGAAGACTACGTCACCTAAATCAACAAAAAAGAGGAAGGCATTTCTCATTGTTGGCTAGCCTGGGCTCCACACTAGATTTTATCTGAGATGGCGAGAATTCTTTAGTAAAGGCATGGCTTAAGCCCACTCGGGACGGGAGGTTTTTCAATGACTATTACAGCTCGTAGAACCTTGAGGAATCGAGACTAGTCTAAACTAGTATAATAAGTGACTAGCCTAGTGCTACTCCTCCACAAAAGACTTGCTAGAATAGCTACCACCCTTTCTCTTGACTTTCCTTGCCCACGTCGGATTACGTAAGAATCTATTCAACAAGCCAAACCAAAGCCTTTTTGCAAAAGCATCAGTAGACGCAGAAAGAGATCCTATTCCCCAAGCCCATCTTCAAGGGTACTTACGCTCTAGGGAGACTATCTTCTTTATCATAGGGTAGGAGGCTTCCAAATCTGCATTCCCATCCCCCGATGAGAGATCGAAGCACAGGAAAGGCAGGCTGCGAAGCGATTGTTCTCGAATCAAAGGCCCATACAATTCCCTTTTCCTTATCTAATAAATATTAAATAAATATGCCCTTTGATCGCTACAAGTATGTAGCCACGTAAACGAAAAGAAGGCAAGCTATCTGATGAATTTGCTGAAAATGCCAATGCCGAATCACCACCTTTCTTAACACCTGACCTCTTGACTAAAATGAGCCAAGGAGTCCTTTTAGGATGAGGTTGATGCTCCTTGATCGGAGCCTGGTCTGGGATCGAGAATTTTCCCTCTACTATCAAAATTACGATTACCAAAAAATGCGATTTCATAGACGAGGCGGTAATCAAGTAGCAATTCACTTTAAAACCTCTTCTTTATCGCGGGCCCTAAATAAAATCCTTGCCCTTGTTCGATAGAAGAATCTGGAGCGGATTTCCGATAGTTGCCAAGTCGAAACCTACTATAGTCTAAATCCAAAAAGGAGAGTTCTTTCAGAGCGGGTCAGGGAATCTAAGTAAATCATAGAATCGATTCCCGTTGAAGTTTGACGAGAGATATCGGTAGTATATATAGGTTACAATTTCTTCACTCACGCGAGATTGCTAGGGCAGAAAAGCGAGAACTCGAATGCTTCTCCTACTCTCTATAGATGAGACTGAGAAGTAGATCCAACCTAGTCTAGTAGTAAGCAATCTGCCAAAAGCAAGGTTTTTCTTCCTAATCCTAATCTCGTAGTAGACAGGCTTTTTATTTAATAGCCGCACATACAATACGTGTAAGAAGCCTGAAATGTGATTTAGCCCGGTTACTAACTGAAAGTGGCTCTTCGTTAGCGGTCGTCCCTCGAACGAATCCAAGAATTTCTGCAGTCGATCGCTTCGTCTTCCAAATAATTCCTGAAGTTCGTGAAGATCCCGAAACGATGATCGGCTTTAGGCGAAGAGCGATAGATAGTTGGAGAGCGTCTTCTATTCTATTAGTAAAGCGCTAGCGGCCGTTATACTCATTACGTACGTCAAAGTGCGGGACTACACGTCTAGATAAAGCCGATACAGAAAGAGAGGTTGAAAGCTTTGCGGTTAATAATAGAATAAGGAATCAAATTCATTAGCGAATCGCTAGTTTCGATCTCGAATCAGGCTTCGTCTTTCACGCCGGAGGGAAAGCCGGAAGAAAACTCCCTAAATAGAAACGATCTTCCTTTCACATGGTTTAGCGGTTCAGCTCTAAGCGAGAAAAGGATGCAACCAAGAGATCCCCGAGGCAGCAGTTTCCTTGATTCTTCAACTTCGATGAAATAGGTATTTTTAATGAATAGGGAACTTACCATTCCCGCATCTTATTATTTCTTTTTTCCTCAATCTAGTTTTCCTAATCCTGTTTACGGTCTTTTCTTGCAGTTCGCGATCGCCTAGATAGCTTCACCCCTGCCATACCATATGTAAAGAAATTGTTTCGGTATAAAGACCAAGCCTTCGCGCATATAGGAAACGAAACTAAGACCTATGGTGCCATATAAGATAAGCATTTCCAGATTGGGTCAAGATTTCGAGCTTAGAATTGAGTGAGGTTTAACTGATTTAAGGGGTTCCTCCATAATAGCTAAAATTAAGTAAGTGGAATTTCACTACGAAACTTAGCAATAAGTCCATCCGATAGTGGGTGGTTTGGAGATCAAAAAGTTAAGTTTTTATGGGCGGAGGTATAGCTAAAAAGTATAAGGCTTTCGCTGTGACTAAGGATAGACAGGACTCTCGGTTCGTCTGAGCCTGAGTCGAAGACTTCGGATCCTGCATCTGCTTCAGTTAATTAGGTTAAAATGTGCCTTAAATGGTGTTTTGATCCTAATCCTAGCTAGTCATCATCCAAAGTTGAGGCATTCAACAACTTTCTGAGACACCATTCTTCCCATAGCCCTAAAGGATTAGGCCAGCCTCAACGTTTCTACAAGCTCAGTTTCTACCCAACTTTTTCTGAGAGAATCGACTACGGGGGGTATGCTGATAAACTCAAACTCGTCTCCGGTTGCTGCTGATGTGGAGAAATTGGTACCAGCCTACTCGTGATGTTCCTTGCCTGGTTCGCTATAGGAAGTGCTTTGAGCAAAGGGGGAGGGAGGGTTAGGACATCAAATTCTAGTCTTCAAAAAACTAGAAGAGGTTCAATTCCTCTTTGATGTGGTTAAGGCAAAAGACAGATATAGATATCAGAGAATAAATTTTAAGGTAAGACTGGTTTTTTCTTAGGTCATCGGGTAAAGTTTAATAGTTCCAAGCTAAACGTACTAAATCAATTAGCTTAAAACTATTTATTGGAAAATTCAATAAA
>NC_092051.1:107844416-107992556 GCF_003086295.3 Arachis hypogaea
TCAATTATCTCATTCATAATTGTCATATATCACCTAACATCTTATTCATTGCTCCCAACTTTACTAACTCAATTTATTTGGCTTTATCCCTAACTCGTCCATCTTCAATTCCACTAGCTCTAGACTCATATCCAAGTTTATAAAAATTTAGAATGCCAAAAGAATGGTTGAAAGCCATAAAAACATATTTTTCCAAATTCTGGGAGGTGTGCATATGCATACATGTGGTGTGCGTACGCATAGGTTGAAACTTGGGTCTCCGTGTACGCATGCAAAGGCTCACGTACGCATACGCCGAATTTTGGACCATACCGTGTACGCAAGCAGTGTTTGCATAGTGGAAGCACTTGGCAAAGACCAATGCCCGCGTACGCGCGTCACGTGCCGCGTACACATCCATATCAGAAACCAGAAAATCTGATATGTTGCAAAAATCAGTTTTTCAGTCCAATTTTTAAAACCTCATAACTTTTTCCAGAAAATTATATTTTCAACCATTCTTGAACCATTGGAAAGATCGATAATAAATTTTCATAAAAAAAATCCAATTTTGATAGTTTTCCAACTCTGAGGATGGAGTTATGGCCCACCGAAGTTGACCAAAAATCTGTTCTTACCAAAAACACACATTTACTAATTTTCCAATGATTCGCAAGCCTCAATCATTTTCAACCAACAAAACGAACCTAAACCAACTCAAGTCATATTTTCACACACAATCAAATCCAAACCTACTCCATCTACACATTCCAACTCGAATACATCCATTCCACATTTCAAAAATCTCATTTTCACTATTTCATTAATCAATCAAATACTCATACAATCCATACCAATTCTTCATTCAATCTTATACATTATCACACATTTCAATCATCACTTACCTTCCTTGCCTTTTTTCGGCCTTTGGCCTAAAATTCACGGCCTTCGGCCCAAATTTACAATTTCAATGCATATTCCACAATCCAATAATCATTATCCAATTCATCAAATTTCTCAACACACCAAACATGCAAATTCACACAATTCTCAACCTAATCATTAATTTTCACAATATATCAACTATATATATTAATACCAATCATTTACACAATTCAAACCTAATCCTAGTGGTATATAACCTAGGAACTCTCATCACACAAAACAGTACTTAAATGAAACTTAAATCGTACCTTAATGATGGTGGTTCACACCCAAATACATCATAACTCAAGCTTCCAAGACTCTCAATCATCACCAATAAGCTTTAGCTACCAACATCTTGTTCCAAGTGCTCCAAATACACCCAACAACACTAATATAAAAATTTTCACATGTACATTTATATAGGGTTCATAAAATTTGATAAATCACAAGGGTCTTGAGGTTTCTTATCTTAACCTACTAAACTTTGTGATGAATATCATCAATGGCTTATATTAGAGCATTCCTAAACAACTAAAATCACAAAATTACTCAACACCCATAACAAATCTTGAATTTAAGGAGGAAAATTGAAACTAGGCAGAGGACATACTAACCACAATACCTAAATAGAATTGAAGAGGATGAGAAGAGTGATGCATGGCAGCAAACGACTCATCAATCGGAGCTCCAGATCAAAAGTTATGGTGGTTTGAAGTTTGATGGAGTTAGGATTTTCTCTCTTCTTTCTCTCTTCTCCATTTTAGCACCCCCACTCTCTTTCTCTGGGGTTAATAAGCTGAAATGCTCATAACTAAGGTTTATATATGTTGGATTTTGGGTCCACTTGGGCCCAGTTCACTTGGTTTAGCCCGTTGGCCCAGTTTTGGGCCAAAACCTTTAAGATTAGCGTTTTAAATCGTGCTTTAAATATTTTTTACTTTCTAAATCATAAATTCAAACTTTTAAATCTCTCTCACTCATAAATTATTTTTCTCACTGAGTCCAAATATCATATTTAAATTTCAAAATTATGATTCTAAATTTTTCTAACCATTTTTGTCCATATTTAATTTATTGTTTATTTAATTATGATTTGACCGGGTTTATATTCTACCCATCTTATTTAAAATTTTTCCCTCAATTTAGTTATGTCAATTTTCTTAGGGCAAACACAACAGCCGCTAGCCCTAAATCATACATCGGGTATTTCAATCTATGAGGTCTCAGTTGCCGTGAGGCATAAGCCACATGTTCTGATATTGCATCAACACGTAACCTGAACTCTTTAAGAGTGCATCGCAACAAACTTCAAATGGTTCATAGGCTCAGGTAACACAAGTAATAGCGTCATAGTTATTTCCTCCTTCAAAAGAAAATTTTAAAATTTTCTTCATTGCTGGACGTCTACACCAACGATGCATCCTTACTAATCAATTTGCGGAAATTAAAACTTCACAACTCTTCATGATGTCGCATACGCACAAGTTTTGTCTTTTGCGTTCACTAGTCGTGTTCTAAGGAACTAACGTCTTGAGGGTTATCGAAGAAAATACATGTGATGTCGAATAAGCTCGAGTTGATTTCGAAAGGATACTAAGCTCAAGAGAAGAATGAACAACATGAATGGTAGCTATAAGAAATTGATAGGATACCTTGCATTGCGCTTAAGCAAAGTCGTAGAAAACAATGGCATGCACTAAAAAGAGAATGAAAGTGCATCTCAAGAGAAGACCCCAAATTAATAATCGTTGATAGAAAGAACAATGCATATCAATCAAATAAGTTTAAGCTGGCTTTAAAGAAATACAAGATCATGAAGAAAATAACCCAACATAACAGCAAGTCACCAAGGACTTAAAGATCACTTGGTTGTATCTCAACAAGCTCAAAAGCTCTCTTCAAAAGGTATAAAATTCATACATGGATGCAGGTGATGCATGAGCATCTTTCCTATCTTTTCCTAGTGAATTTGCATTTGAATTTATCAAGTTTATTCAAGATTTAAATACTTTAAAGCCACTATGAATGCTGCTTTAATTCATGTTCAATTTGGTTTATTTTAAGTAGCATTCGGATAGATTTGACAGGATTTGTATAGAAGAAAAGGGAGAAAGTAGATGATGTTGTCAACCTTGACCTCCTTTCACTCTAATGGGCATAACTTGAGTTACAGATTTTCAATTGACATGGTTCTAGTGGAATTGGAAAGCTAACTTTCAGAGCTTTCCAATGATATATAATAGTATACACTTTTCTCCCAGACTGTACGGCTTTGGTGGCACCTAACTTGGGATTCTCCAAGTTAGGCGCCAGATGAAGACTTGCACGCCAATTCCATACGGGCATGGTGGCGCCTAACTTGGGATTATCCAAGTTAGGCGCCAGATGAATACTTGCACACCAATTCCATATGGGCATAGTGGTGCCTACCTCAGCTTAGCCCAAGTTAGGCACTAGCCTTAAGGAATGTGATGACTAGAATTTCACTATATTACTATAATGAATCCGTCTTCGGCAAGTATACCAAATTATCGTCAAGTAATAACTCACTATGAGTGAGATCGAATCCCACAAAGATTGATTGATTGAACAACTTTAGTTATTGGACGATTTAGTCAAGCTAATTAAGAGGAATTGTTGAGTGCAGAATTTAAATAGAATAATTGTAAATGACTTGAAAATAAAGGAAAGCAATAAAGAGCAGAAATGTAAAGAGCAGGAAAGTAAATGGTAGAAACATAAATGACTGAATTGTAAATAGGGAATGGGTTGATAGCAGAAATTAAAGAAAGCTATAAAGAATAGGGAAGACTAGAATAGGGAAGATTCATTGGAGTTGGGAGATATTGCTCTCTTTGGATTTAATTCAGATCATCTCATCTTCAATCATGCAACTCGCTGACCTCTTGGCTTTCATGATTGATTGAACCCCAATTCCTTGGTGATTCAATCTCTTAAATCTTGATAATCAGCCAATTCCTTGGACTAATTGCTCGTGAAGAGAGATAAGCTTGGTCCCTGATTTTACCACACATCCTCATAGATCCAAATATTTGGGTAGATTTTATGTCACTGTATCCAATCTCAAAACCCAGATCTACTCAATGTGAGAAGGGATTTCAAGCATGATTTCATGTTTCCGTTTCCAAGGTTCCCATGAAACCCAATTTGCATTCAACCTCTTTTCCAAGATGATTGAACACTAAACATGAAGAACGAAATTCCTTCTAGAAAATCAAAGAGAAGATGAAGAGAAGAAGAAATTCACTATCAGTTAATCCATTAAGTGCAATAGAGCTCCTTCCCCCAATGAGAGGGAAGTTAGCTACTCATAACTTCACGTGAAAATCAAAACTGGAAAAATAAAGCTAAGTACAGAAGTAAAGAAAAGTAAAACGTTCCAAAAGTCTCTAAAAGTGAAGTGTAAAAAGGAAGTCTCGAAAAAAAAGTTCCTCTAGATTCAAAGTACCACCTATTTATACAAAAATTCCTAACTCGTCAGGTGTACTTGCAGGTTTCTCAAAATAGGCTTTTCAGACTTTTAGTTGGCACACTCCCAGGCTGGCATAGCATTTTTCAGGAAGGTGTAGCGCTCGTACACCCACGCGTATGCGTCACCCACGCGTGCGCGTCATCTTTGATTTTGGCCCTTGTCACGCATACGCGTCACCCATGCGTGCGCGTCAACTCTGATTCTGGCACTGGTCACGCGTACGTGTCACCCATGCGTGCGCGTGACCATAAAAGCTTTTGGATAAGGCGTAGTGTTAGTGCCAAAGGCGCTCTTCCACGCATACGCGTCGTCCATGCGTGCGCGTGGTTCTTAAAAACATCACCTCACGCGTACGCTTCATCCATGCGTACGCGTGGTCTTCAGCGTTGGTGGCAAAGGCATATCGTTGTTGTCAAAGGCACTCTTCCACGCGTACGCGTTGCCCACGCGTGTGCGTGGTCCTTCAGAAATAGCACTTTCACGTGTACACGTCATCCACGCGTACGCGTGACTCTTCACAAATGTCACTTCCACGCATACGCGTCACCCACGCGTATGCGTCACCAACCGAACTTTCCCACTCCGTATCGTAGACACTCTTTGTGAAAACGTAGCGCCAAAGGTGCTCTTCCTAGAGGTTATGCACGCTTTTGAAGGAAACGTAGCGCCAAAGGCACTATCCTGGGGAGTGGAGCGTTCTTGTGCACAGCGGAGCGCCAAAGGCGCTCCCCTGTTTCATTCTTTGTTGTGCTCCCATGTTTCATTGCTTTCTTCATCCTTTGTTATTCTTTTCTCCTGAAATTCAAGCAAACTCATCTCAAAGCAATGTCCCATAAATTCATCATATAATTCATATAATTGCATCACTTGAATAAGATTTTACCAATTCTATGGCCCTTTTAGATAAGAGAAAGAGGTAGATGATGTAAGTCATCACAACACCAAACTTAAATTTTTCTTGTCCCCAAGCAAATCAATGTGAATTGTTCTAATTGATTGAAACTTGACCCTTAAGAGAATGTATTCACAATTAAAGATAGAGGCTAAGTAGCAAATCATGCCTGTACTTTGTTATTGCCTTCATATCACAATGAACTCTCAAACCTTTGAGGACCCTTTAAGTGCTTGCTTTTAGAGCCCTTTATATTGATTGTCACCTTGAAGTAGTGAGGTTTGTTATTTTTCTTTCGATTGCTTTTTTCCTTTCATTCTTCTCTTGATTGACCACGACTCTAAGTGTTTTATATCAAGACGACCCTTTAGATTAAGTTTTCAATTAGCACTCCCAAACTAGTTGGCTTTAGGGTACTAGGTGTTGAAACACCCCTAAGAATTTACTTGCTCAGGTCTCTCTTCTTGACACATCTTCACCACAAGCATCTACTAGGATCTTGGCTCTTTGAGCTATTTGTTTCTTTCTTTTATCCTAGTAGTTGATGCTCAAAGTCTTGGGCCTTGGGTCTTGCTTACTACTTTTAGGTTCTAAGACCCAAGACCCAAGACTTTGAGAATCAACAACTAAAATAAAAGAAAGAAACAAATAGCTCAAAGAGCCAAGATCTTGGTAGATGGTTGTGGTGAAGATGTGTCAAGAAGAGAGACCTGAGCAAGTAAATTCACTTGGTATCCACAAAGGTTAAGCATGAAGAACTCAAAACCAAGTAACAAAACATAACCTCAATAATAGAATTCAACAATGATAATTAACAATAATGATGTTAAAATAACATCTTATCAATGATTAGCAGCAATAAACAGTAAACAAAATTAATAATCTAACACTTAGTATGAAAAAGAGAAAATGAAATGAAAATTTAACTAATTAAACAACTAATTAACTGACTAACTAAAATAAGTGGTTAAAAATGGTGTTTGGAAGTGTTGGATGAGGGGTAGGAGAAGGGAAGAAGAAAGGAGAGAGGGAAAGAAATGGAAAGAAGAGAAGAAAAGAAGTGTAGTGAAGGACGGGCATCTACGCGTACGCGTATGTCATGCGTGCGTGTGGATTGAGGTGAAATGGATGCGACGCTTACGTGTAGGTCACGCATACGCATGTATAGAAAACCAGAGAGACGACGCGTACGTGTGCGGTGTGCGTATGCGTGAGTGGCCTTGCGCGAAAGGCACAATGTTTGCGCAATGTAGGCACAACTCTCGAGAAAATGGCTTGGAGGTGAGATTTTTGCATCCACGCATACGCATGCGCATGGATGGTTGAAAATGCTTGTGTCATGCATACGCGTGAAGCACACGTACGCGTGGATTGATGCCCTATTTTCCAAAATATTTCTATGTTTTTGCACCAAACCAAGTATTCCAAACCTCCAAACAGCTACCAAAACACCATAAAAACTTACTTAACATACCAAACTACCAAATAGACTCAACAAACTAACCAAACATGAAATTAAACTAATTACCAATATGTACAAAGAGAGAAAAAGGTAAGATTTTACCATGGTGGGGTGTCTCCCACCTAGCACTTTTGTTTATTGTCCTTAAGTTGGACTTATAGGGAGCTTCTCTCAAGGTGGCTTGTGCTTAAATTCATCTTGGAACTACCAATGCTTGGTTCTCCATTGTGCCCCAAGATTTCTCATGAGTTGCACCAAGTCTTGATGGAGTTCTTCACAAGCTTGGGGATCCCAAAGTCGATCCTCTTCTTGTAATCCGGGATCCCAAACTTTATTTTCACACCCGTCTTGAAGTTGATCATTATTAGTCCATCCGGGTGGTAAGTAAGATGAATTCTCATGAAGTGCCCAACAATCCTCCTAAACCCATCTAATTGAGCACTATTCCCACCTTTATATTTCATGTTTGGTGTATCAACCATAATGAGCCTTGATTTGCAACGCCAACTACGAAACATCTTTCTTTTACGCTTCATCCCGCAAAGTGTCCTAAGTTGACCATCCGTTTCAAGCAAGCCATATTCAAGTGGGATAAAGAAGCTAATAGAAATGAATTTTACCCACTCAAAGGAAGGAGTAGATGGCAACCTAGGCAAAGACGCTTCCAAGGATCTTGACAAAGCGTACCAAACTCCCGTCCTTCTCTTTCTAAGGACTTCCACCTCTTCACAAGATTTCTTAAATGAAATCCTTTGTTCAACAATTTTATCTAAGCCTTTTCCCTTACGCAAATTATAATTGGGAGGATGAGAGACGTTTACCTCCACAACACTTTCAAATTCTCTGGGAGAAGGTTCTTTGAGCTCAAAGGATTCTTCACCACTAAGATTTGATGCTTGATTTTCATTGCCAGGGGAACTCGATTCTTGCTCTATCCCATCCAATTCTTCATATGGAATATGGCTTGGAGGTTGTGCATATTCCCCCTTAGCATTAAGTTCAATCTTCTTGGAGGGGTTTTCTTCAACTCTATGTTCCCATGGAGGTTCCGCATTTCCTAAGTCTTCAACCACTTCTTCCTTTTCTTCAACAATCCTAGCTTCCTCCAATTGTTTCAACACAAAGCAACTTCTCTCATTTTCTACCGGAGTTTCCAATCTCTCTTTCTTGCTATGCTCTTCATTTGATTCTCCACATGTTGCCATGGGAGTTCTTTGAGTATCCAAGCATTGGGAGGCTAATCGGTTTACTACCTCGGCCAAGACGACCGTGAATTCTAGTACCTCCCTTTTCATCTCCTCTTGTCCTTGAACAAGAACATCAAGGATGTCGTCAGGTTGGGGTGGATGGAAGGGTTCATCATTTTGGAGAAAGGGCTCATAATAGGAAGATGGTTCTTCTTGGTCGGGTTGTGGTGGTTCAACACTTTCCACTTTTTCCACTTGTTGCACAACACGCTCCATGGTTGCTTAAAGTTGATCCAATGTTTCTTTGAGACGATCCCTTGACTCTTGTTCTACTTGGATAACATGATTAGGATCATATGGCTCTTGGATCGATGGACAGGAATATTCTTCTATGGGAGGTTGTGGTGGAAAGTAGAATTCATTTTGTGGTTAAAAATTTTCATACATTGGAGGTGGTTCATCTTGGTAATAGTATGGAGGGGGTGGCTCTTGAAAGTGGTGATGTTGGGATGGTGGTGGCTTTATATGTGGTTCATATGGCTCATATGGTTGTTGGAATGGTGGATATGGATTAGGGTCATATGAAGGTGGTTGGTGAAAAAGGGGCTTGTGAGAATGGTTGAGGGTTATGTTGAGGGTATGTCTCATAGGCATATGGTGGTGGTTCTTAAAAGTCACAAGGGGATTCTGACGTGGAGAAAATTGGCGGGTTAAGAAATTATTATAAGAGATACGTTGCAAGTACAGTTCTTAACCAACAAAAATCCGCTTATCAATTTAGAAGAATTGTTACAAAATTAGAATTAAAATACTGGGAGTATGAATCCCAGGTCGTCTCCCAACGAGTTGTAGAAAGATGTGCATTTTTATTAATCAGATGTTTTCAAAAAGGGTTTGAGTTTGATAGACAGGGAATTAAATCAGGGAATTTATGTAATTTAAATAAAAACCTTGATCGGGAGTAGATTAGTTGGAAGACCTATCCTTGTTGAAGTTCTCTCAAGATTAATTGATAATTGAAGGTTGTTCTGCTCAGTTATCCTTTACCAGATAAAGGAAAGTTGAGCAAGTTGGAAGTTAGTTTCTATTCACAAGTTCTAATCCTCTCCCTTGGGAAGGACTAGTGTCAGTGACTAGAGGGTGACCCAACGATAAACCCAATTATAATTTTACTCTTGAGCATTCCAACTCAAGGTTCTCCTTTCCATCAACTCCCAACCAAGTTATGGAACTACTCGCTCATTATGAATGTAAACTTCGCAAAATGAGAAAGGAAAGTAGAGAAAGACATGATAAATAATAATAATAATCAAAGAGACCAATTAAAAATAAAAATAGTTCTTGTATTAATAAATTCTAAAAATAATCCAATAGTAATTCTGAACAAATTAAGGATATGAAAGAGTAAGTGACAAGTAAGGAAACAAACTAAAATGATGAAGTCTTGGCGGAGGTAATAACTCTTCTCAATATCCCAATCCAAAAAGCAATAAAAATCAAAATCCTAAGAACTATGAATGTGTAGAGAGAAAACCTAGAGGAGGAGTAAATTCAGATCTAAAAAACTAAAATTGTGTGGAATGAGTGTTGTTCTTGGTCTCTGCATGTTCCCTGGCTCTAATCTGCTTTTCTGGGCCGAAAACTGGGTCAAAACAAGGTCCAAAATTGCCCCCAGCAAATTCTGCAGATCGCGCAGGTCACACGATCGCGTCATCCAGCATTTTGCCTTGTCACACGTGCGCGTCGTCGACGCATTCGTGTCACTTGTGCAGTTTCCAATCCATGCGTTCGCGTCAGGCACGCGAGCGCGTCACTGCAATTTCCTCTATTTCGCGTGGTCGCGTTAGCCATGCACCTGATAAACCATTATTTTATGGTTTATATTGTGTTTAATTGTGTGGTTTTATCAAATCTTTACCCACTTATTCATTAAATTAGCATGTATTTACAATTCCTTCCCAAAATTACCCCATGATTGAAAAACTGCTTCCTAGAGATTTTTAATTATGTATTTTAATTCTCCTTTATTCCATTCGATGCCGTGATCTGTGCGTTAAGTGTCTCAAGCTCTATAGGGCATGAATGACTTGGATATTGGAAAGGAGGCTTGCAAAAATGGAAGGAACATAAGAAATTGAGGAAATGACCAGTGAGAAGTGATGCGGACGCATGACTCACGCGACCGCGCAAAATAGAGGAAATTGCAGTGGCGCGCCCGCGTGCCTGACGCAAACACATGGAATGGAAACTGCATAAGTGACGCGAAGGCGTGGACGACGCGCATGCGTGGCAAGGCAAGACGCTGGATGACGCGATCGCGTGATATGCGCAATCTGCAAAATCCGCAGAATTCGCTTGGGGCAATTTTAGGCCCTGTTTTGACTTAGTTTTCGGCCCAGAAAAGCAGATTAGAGCCAGGAAACATGCAGAGACCAAGAACAACATTCATTCCGCATAATTTTAGTTTTTAGATCTGATTTTACTCCTCCTCTAGATTTTTCTCTCTACACATTCATAGTTCTTAGGATTTTGATTTTATTGCTTTTCGGATTGGGATATTGAGAAAAGTTATTACCTCTATCAAGACCTCATCATTCTAGTTTGTTTTCTTACTTGTCACTTACTCTTTCATATCCTTATTTTATTCAGAGTTACTATTGAACTATTTTTAGAATTTATTAATACAAGAACTATTTCTATTTTTATTGATCTTTTTGATTATTATTTATCATGTCTTTCTTTATTTTTCCTTCTTATTTCATAAATTTCACAATCATAATGAGCGAGTAGTTCCATAACTTGATTGGGAGTTGATTGAAAGGAGAACCTTGAGTTGGATGCTCAAGAGTAAAATTATAATTGGGATTAGCGTTGGGTCACCCTCTAATCACTGACACTAGTCCTTCCTAAGTGCGAGGTTTAGAACTTGTGAATAGAAACTGACTTCCAACTTGCTCGACTTTCCTTTATCCGGTAAGGGATAACTGAGCAGACAACCTTCAATTATCAATTGATCTTGAGATAACTCCATCAAGGATAGGGCTTCCAACTAATCTACTCCCGGTCAAGGTTTTTATTTAAATTACATAAATTTTCTGATTTAATTTCCTGTCTATCAAACTCAACCCCTTTTTGGAAAACATTTGATTAATAAAATAGCACATCTTTCTGCAACTCGTTGGGAGACGACCTGGGATTCATACTCCCAGTATTTTAATTCTAATTTTGTGAACCCTTTTTTTAAATTGATAAGCGGAATTTTGGTTGGTTGAGAATTATACTTGCAACGCATCTCTTATAATAATTTCTTAACTCGCCAATTTCCGCCACGTCAGCGCCCACGTCACTTCTCACTGGTCATCTCCTTAATTTCTTGTGTTCCTTCCATTTTTGCAAGCCTCCTTTCCAATCTCCAAGTCATTCATGCCCTGTAAAGACTGAAACACTTAACACACGGATCACGGCATCAAATGGAATAAAGGAGAATTAAAATACATAATTAAAAGTCTCTAGAAAGCAAGTTTTCAACCATGGAGTAATTTTGGGAAGGAATTGTAAATACATGCTAATTTAATGAATAAGTGAGTAAAGATTTGATAAAACCACACAATTAAACACAATATAAACCATAAAATAATGGTTTATCAACCTCCCCACACTTAGACATTAGCATGTCCTCATGCTTAGTTGAAGGAGATAAAATAAATGAGTAGGAACATGTAAAACTCATGCAATGCAATGCAACCTATATATGTGAATGCAACTATATGATTCTTGTCCACTTGGTCAAAAGTAAATAAGCTCTTCAAGACAATCACAAATCAAATTCTACTAATTCAATTCTTCTACAGTATGAACAGATAAAAATGCAAGAAGGTAGCTCATGAAAACAGGGAACATAGAATTTAACCATTGAACCCTCACTGATGATGTATGTATACTCTAGTCTCTCTAGTGTATAGGGTAATCACTCTATCCTTCTCTAATCATGCTTTCTAATTTTTGTTCTTCACCTAACCAATCAACAACATTTAATGTACCAATGCAAACATCATGAGGTCTTTTCAAGGTTGTAATGGGGCCAAGGTAAGGGTAAGGGTACATATATGGCTAAGTAAGCTTATAAATTGAATCTTTAATTAACCCAAGCTTTCACCTAACACACATATATGTATTCTATATAACTTAAATTTCATACCTAGCTACCCAAAATTTCCCTTTCACATTCCATACTTATGTATCAACTTTTATTTTAATTTTATCATATATGCATTGATCCTTGAATTTTAACTTAGCATTGGGGTAATTTTGTCCCCTTATTTATTTATTGAATATTTTTGGATTTATTATTATTTTTTTAAGAATAAAAATAAACATAGCTTATCAATGCACATAGATTTTTAATTTTCTTTTATAGTTTCACATGAGTAGGTACCCAAATTCTCATTATATTATCATGACACATTTTCTTATTATCTTTTGTTCCCACAATTTTTCCATACTTAATTAACACACAATTCTATCTTAAGCTAACCAAAGATTCAATTGGGATATATAATTATTTTTTCACTTAAGGCTAGTGATGTGGTAAAATACAGAACAAATGGGATTTAAAGGCTCAAAGTGGCTAACAAAGGTAACTTAAGGGGTAGGCTTAATTTGGATAAGTGAGCTAAACAAATAATGGCCTCAATCATATGCAAGCATATAAATATATTAAACATTGGACATATAGGATGAAACAAAATATAGATTACAATCATAGAGAAGTAAACACACAAGAATAAAATAATTATGGTTAAATAATGTAACCATGTATTTAGGCTCAAAGTCTCACATGTTGTGTGTTCTTTAGCTCAAAAACCATGTTTCAAATACAACTTCAAGCAAATTTAACATAAAAGTTTTGATTAAAATTAGTGAAATTTTGTTCTAAAAATAGAGTCTTAGAAGAAACTTATTATCTTCTCAATCAAGTAGAACATGCATGCAACTAACCTATTACTATGCAATTTATCCTATTCTACAAAAGAAAAACTAACTAAATGTCCTATTTTATTGGTGTTAGGGAAGAGAAATTACCTCCGGAAGTCAGGTACTGACCGACCTCCCCACACTTAAGGCTTTGCACCGTCCTCGGTGCCATCTGTCAGGAACAAAGGTGGGTTGGTAGCAGTATCTCCACAGTCGGGACCGTCATGGCTCCCTGTGCTGGTAAATGAAGAGGAGTCCGGGGTGTTTGGGTCTTTGTATTTTCCCATAAGTAGCTCCTTGAAGTATGTGAATCGGCGCTTGTTACGGCGCTCTCTTAGCTTTGCTTTGTGTTCCTGCCGATCCAATCTCTCAAGTAACTGATGGAGCAGTTGGTTTGTTGTAGGTGCTTGTGGTGTTGAAGGTGGAATGTCTTCAGTCGGTTCAGTAGGTTGGCTTGTAGTGGCTGTTGGGGATCTGATATATTTCCCGTTAGGGACGTACTGATCATCCCTTGGGAGCATGGCTTTGGTGTCTCCAGCTCTGTAGGAGACTCCGGCTGCTGAGACAAGATCAGAGACCAAGGCGGGAAAAGGTAAGTTGCCCGCAATTTGTATGTGTCCCATGGCATTCCAGATGTGTCTTGGTAGGTTTAGAGGTTGGTCTGTAAGGATGCACCATAGTAGAAAGGCCATGTCCGCAGTGAAGGAGGACTCATGAGTGCTCAGAAATACGTAATGGAACATAATCTGTGCCCATACGCAAGCCTCCAAGGTAAGTGCGGAAGTCGATATTCCCTTAGGACGGGAACCATGGTATCCATAAATCCATCTGCTGCCAGGTAGTGCGATAACTCTAAGAACAGCGTCCCAGTCGAATTGGTATGTCTGGCGCTTGAGTGAGGCTTCTTGAAATGCGTACAGTCCTTCTGGAGTAGGGGGAAGATCTAAAGCTCGTTGAATGGCCTCTTCTGTAATGGGGATTTACTTCTGATGGACATAGACAGATTGCAGGGTTTGCAGGTGAAAGTTAGGGTAGAACTCGACTAGTAAAGATTAACCTGTCGTGGCTGTCTCTGTAGGAAACCACATTGTCTTCGTTTAATTTACGGCTCAACAAATTTAGCAATACGGGTCGGGAGGATAAGAAGGTATTCGTTGTTGTAACTCCTTTCTGCCAGGATGGGGAACATCTGCTCACAGTAGCGGTTGGTAAATCGCGTAGTGTCCTTTGCTGGGAAGGCTTTCTCTTTTTCATCAACCTTTATAATCCTCTTAATTCTTTTTGTTGAGGGCTTAACTACAGTTGAAGATGGCTCTGCCACTAATGCTTTTTTTGTTCCTCTTCTTGCTGGTGATTTGGGAGTAGCTTTCTCATTGCCTTTCTTGGTGGCCATCCTAAAAGAAAGAAAAGAGAAAGTATGTTAAAATGTCAAGGGTTAGAGCAAGGAAGAGAACGGGAAAGGTGGTAATCAATGCACATTAAAAGATGAATGATGTTAACACATGGTCATGACTACATGTGAAAAATCATCAATGGAAATATAGCAAGTGCATATGATGATAATTAAATGCAAGGTGTTTATTGGCATGCAGGCAAAGGCATGAGTAGCATAGATCAAGCATTCAATGTCCAAGTTAGATTACCGAGCCTTTCAAACTAATAACCTGTTTGTAATAACAATTATATTTAAATAATAAAATAAAAGAAGGGTTTTTGCGAAAAGCAAGCAATTATAGTAGTAGATTAAAAGAAGTCTCAAAATGGTGCACAATGCCATATGGGCGTTTTCACAAACACATAGCATGCATGGTGAATAAGCTATTGAAAGTATTGAATTGAACATTCAAGCAACCCTTAAAAATTAATATATAATTGCCAAACAATTCCTTAACAATCCACAAGCAAATCATAAGGAATAATAATGACCCTAATAAATTTTCAGCACCAATTAAAAGAAAAAGAAAGAAAAAAAAATGGATAATGAAAGCGAAAAGAAAAAGAAAAGAAGAAGAAAACATAAAAATAAGAAGAAGAATAGAAAAGTAAGGAGGGAAGAAGAAAAGAAAAACCTTGATAATGGTAGTGAGCGAGAGAGAAAGTAGAAAGTGAGAAAGAAGGAAGAAGAAAGAAATGGGAAGAAAGAAATAAGAAGGGAAAAGAAAAAGTAGGAATTTGGGGAAGAGAAAGATAAGATATTTTGGCAGATTAGGATAAGCTGTGCGGCGCAAGCGACGCGGACACGTGGGGTACGCGTTCGCGCGGATGGCGCTTATATGAATTGATGCGGTTGCGTCGGTCACGCGGACGCGTGACTCGTTCGGTGCTACTGGCGCGAGGGCAGCCTCGCGCTCGCACAACTCTCTGTTCGAAACTCATTTTTGCCAAATTCCATGGTGACGCGTTCGCGTGGGTGGCCAATATTGGAAGACGACGCGGACGCGTGGGGCACACATTTGCATGGTAAGGCTTGTGCGTCTAGCGCCAGTCCAGCCCCACGCCAGCACAACTTTCGGCCATGCACCCTTTCTTACGTCGATTTTCAGGTCACGCGTCCGCGTGGTTGATGTGGATGCGTGGGAGGCATTTTTCCCACATGACACAGACGCGTCAGCGACGTGGTCGCGTGGATCAATTTGTGCCTAAGGCACGCCTCCATCCACGCTCTCGCGTGACTTTCTGTTAAGTTTGCGTTTGCTTCCCAGGGCCAATATGATGCAGACGTGTCGGTGACGCTGTCGCGTCGCATGCCGCTTTCCTCCTTTCGCTTTTTTGTATATGCAATTGTGCAAATGAAGATGCAAACTAAATGTGCTAATAATGAGAAGAGTTATTGAAAAAGAAAACTAAGAAGAAAGAAAGGAACGATCATACCATGGTGGGTTGTCTCCCACCCAGCACTTTGCTTTAACGTCCTTAAGTTGGACGCTCCACTAGTTCAGTCTTCTGCTGTGGGTGGATCCTCCAAGAGGAAGATCTCTAGCTCCTTGGTTTTTGTTGCCTTCTCACCATGATATAGCTTTAAGCGATGTCCATTAACTTTGATGATTTCAGAGCTTGAAGGATGACTCAGGTGGAAAACTCCGTATGGCTCAGCCTTTTCTACTCTATATGGACCTTCTCATCTTGATCTCAACTTGCCTGGCATGAGCCTCAGTCTAGAGTTGTAAAGGAGGACAAAGTCTCCAGGTTGGAACTCTCTCCTCTTGATGTGCTTATCATGCATAGCCTTCATCTTTTCCTTGTACAGCCTTGAGTTCTCATAAGCTTCTAGGTGAAGGCTTTCTAATTCTTGCAGTTGCAACTTCCTTTCAACTCCGACTTTCTCAAATTTCATATTGCACTCCTTTACTGCCCAAAAGGCTTTATGCTCTACCTCAACTAGGAGGTGACAGGATTTTCCATAAACTAAGCGGAAGGGACTCATCCCAATGGGTGTCTTGTATGCTGTTCTGTATACCCAGAGTGCATCTTGTAGTCTGGTGCTCCAGTCTCATCTATGAAGTTTAACTATCTTCTGCAATATACTCTTTATCTCTTTGTTAGACACCTCATCTTGCCCATTAGTCTGGGGATGGTAGGCTGTTGCCACTTTATGAACTATCCCATGCTTCTTCATTAATCCTGTTAGTCTTCTGTTACAGAAATGGGTGCTTTGATCGCTCACGATTGCTCGTGGTGATCCAAAGTGACAAATAATATGGGTTCTAACAAAGGAAACAACAATGTTAGCATCATCAGTGCGGGTAGAAATTGCTTTCACCCATTTAGAAACGTAATCTACAGCTAACAATATATAAAAATAACCATTAGAATGTGGAAATGGACCCATGAAGTCAATGCCCCAAACACAAAAAATTTCACAGAAAAGCATAGTCTGCTGAGGCATCTCATCCCTCTTGGATATATTACCAAACCTTTCGCATGGGGAACAAGATTTACAAAATTCAGCAGTGTCTTTAAAAAGAGTAGGCCACCAGAATCCACAGTCTAAAATTTTTCTAGCTGTTCTTTGAGGGCCAAAATGTCCTCCACTCTTAGATGAGTGGCAGGCCTCTAAAATGGACTGGAATTCTGATTGAGGCACACATCGTCTAATTACTTGGTCAGCGCCACATCTCCATAAATATGGGTCATCCCATATATAATATTTGGACTCGCTTTTCAGCTTGTCTCTTGATGCTTAGTAAAGTTTGGAGGAAAAGTGCGGCTAACTAGATAATTAGCTACAGGCGCATACCAAGGGACTACTTCAGATACTGCTTGCAGGTTATCAAATGAGAAATTATCATCTATAGGAGTGGAGACATCCCTAATGTGCTCAAGGCGACTCAAGGGGTCTGTCACTAGATTCTGGTTACCACTCCTATCCTTAATTTCTAAATCAAATTCTTGTAGTAGCAGTATCTAACGTATAAGCCTTGTTTTGGACTCCTTTTTAGCTAATAAATACTTTAGAGCCGCGTGGTATGAGTACACTACTACTTTAGCACCAAGTAAATAGGCTCAGAATTTATCCAGAGCAAAAACAATAGCAAGAAGCTCTTTCTCAGTAGTAGTGTAATTAGACTGAGCAGTGTCTAAAGTCTTAGACGCATAAGCAATTACAAAAGGATCCTTACCTTCACGCTGAGCCAGTGCTGCTCCTACTGCATGGTTGGAAGCATCGCATATGATTTCAAATGGCTGGCTCCAATCTGGTCCTCTCACAATTGGAGCTTGAGTCAGGGCGGTCTTCAGCTTATCAAACGCTTGTTTGCGATCCTCACTGAACTCGAATTCAATATCTTTCTGCAGTAGTCTGAATAAGGGTAGTGCTACCTTACTAAAATCCTTAATGAATCTCCGGTAAAAACCTGCATGGCCAAGGAACGAACGGACTTCCCTCATAGAGGAGGGGTAAGGTAAACTAGAAATAACATCCACCTTTGCTGGATCTACAGAAATGCCAGTATTAGACACAACATGTCCTAGTACAATCCCTTGTTTTTACCATAAAGTGACATTTTTCAAAATTCAATACAAGGTTTGTACTGACACATCTATCTAATACTCTAGATAAACTATCCAAGCAAAGGCTAAATGAATCACCATAAACGCTAAAATCATCCATAAAAACCTCCATACAGTTATCAATAAGGTCAGAGAAAAGACTCATCATGCTCCTTTGGAAAGTAGCTGGTGCATTGCACAAGCCAAAGGGCATTCTCTTATAAGCATAAGTGCCAAAAGGACATGTAAAAGTAGTCTTTTCCTGATCTTCAAGAGCTATATAGATTTGAAAATAGCCTGTATAACCATCTAAAAAGCAATAATGGGATTTACCTGACAGGCGATCAAGCATCTGATCAATGAATGGTAAGGGGTAATGATCCTTGCGAGTGGCTTGGTTGAGACGCCTATAGTCAATGCAAAATCTCCATGAATTCTGCACTCTGGTTGTTAGAAGCTCTCCATGCTCATTTCTTATTGTTGTGATTCCAGACTTCTTGGGCACCACTTGTACTGGACTGACCCATTCGCTATCTGAGATGGGGTAAATGATATCTGCTTCAAGTAGTCTGGTCACTTCTTTCTTGATAACTTCTAAGATGGTGGGATTCAGTCTTCTCTAAGGTTGACGGACAGGTTTTTCTCCTTCTTCTAGGAATATTCTGTGCTCACAAACTTGAGGGCTGATGCCTACTATATCCGCCAGGCTCCATCCAATTGCTTTCTTGTATTTTTTCAACACACTGAGTAGCTGTTCTTCTTGTTGAGAAGTGAGTTCCCTTGCAATGATAACTGGAAACTTCTGCTTGTCCTCAAGGTAAGCATACTTGAGGTATAGAGGGAGGGGCTTTAATTCCAATTCCTGCTCATGGCTAGGCTCTGGATCATCCGGAGCTGGTGATAATGGCAAAGTGCCCTCATTGTCCTCTGAAAATGTCCCCACATTTGGACCTTGTCCTGTGTACTTCTCTTCTAATTCCTCCTGGTGAACTTCAGCCACGGTTTCATCTATGATGTCACACTGGGAGATAGAATGATCATCCGGAGGGTGCTTCATAGCTCCATTTAAACTGAATTTCACCATTCTGCCATCTATTTCAAAAGAATAAGTTCCGGAAAATACGTCTAGCTTGAACTTTGAAGTCTTCAGGAATGGTCTTCCAAGCAGGATTGATGATGGCCTTACTGAGTCATTAGGGGGCATTTCCAGGATATAGAAGTCAATGGGAAATGTGAGCCTCTTAATGCTCACAAATACATCTTCAGCAATTCCAACCACTGTAATAATGCTTTTATCTGCTAACACAAAACAAGCTGCCGACCTTTTTAAGGGAGGGAGCCTCAAAGTATCATATATAGACAAAGGCATTATACTAACACACACTCCTAAATCACACATGCAGTCAGAAAATATCACACCATCAATAGTACAATTAACCATACATGGACCTAGATCACTACACTTTTCAGGTATATCTCCCATTAAAGCAGATATAGAACTACCTAAAGGAATAGTTTCGAATTCATTAATTTTGTCTTTATGTATACATAAATCTTTTAGAAACTTTGCATATTTAGGTACCTGCTAAATAATATAAAAAAAGGGAACAGTTACCTCAACCTTTTTGAATATTTCTACCATTTTGGGATCAAGTTCCATCTGCTTCCTGGGCTTCCTTACAATTTGTGGAAATGGAATAGGAAGTGCGTTTTCTGCAGCGTCTGCATCCTTTGGTGCTTCTTTCTGTGGTTGAGCTTCTTCTTCTTCAACCATGTCTTGTATGTCCTCTTCCTCTTTAGCATCCTCTACTTCCACAACCTCTTCAGCTGAGGTGTGTTCTGATGGGATTGGTTCCTCCTGATTCCTCTCTTGCAGTGTGGTTCTGGACCTTAGGGTGATGGCATTGATGCCACCCTTTGGATTGGGCAAGGGTTGAGAAGGAATTCCACTGGAGCTTGCATGTTGAATGTTTGAAGTATTGGATGATCTGAGCTGAGAAATGAGAGCTTGTATAGTGGATGTTAGACCGTTAAGTGAACTTTCCACGTTCTTTTGTCCTTGCGCAAGGGATTGAAACACCTCGTCACTTGGAGAGGAATTAGATTGAGTGATCTGCGGAATTTGTTGTTGGTTGTGCTGTGCTCCTTGGGATTGCCTTAGGTGAGGTGCTCTGTAAGGCTGGTTCTGGTTCTGCTGCCTGTTATTGTTATCTCCACTTCTGATTTCCTTGATTGTCTCTGCCTCCTCTGTTATTGTTGTCCCTCCAACTCTGGTTAGAATTATCTCTCCAACCTTGGTTGGAATTGTCCTACCATCCATGGTTGTAGCTGCCACCTTGATTGTATCCTTGGTTGGGGCGGTCATAGAAGTTATGAGTGGCTGCCACAGTGTTGTCTTCCTGCTGGAGCTGTGGACATTCATTAGTATAATGGCTATAATCAACACAGATCCCGCACACTCTCTGTAGGACTAACTATTGGTTCTGCTGCGCTTGTTGTTGACTCAACTGCATCTACTTCAGTAAGTTGGTCATTTCACATATACTCTGAGTCAGAGCAGTAGTCTCCTTACTGGAAGATACCTCTGCAACATCTTTTGACCGGCTTTGTTTCTGCTTGTGATTCCGAGTAGATTCAACTAAGTCGCTGATCAATTGCCATGCCTCATCAGTGGTCTTGTACTTTTTCATAGACCCATCGCTAGCACTTTCCAATGTGGTCTTATCTTGAGGCCTCATGCCCTGTGTGACGTAGCCGAGTAGCACTATCTTGTCAATCATATGGTGGGGCATGCTTCCAGGAGATTGTTGAAGCGCTCCCAGTATTCGTAGAGAGTCTCGGACTCGTCCTGAACAATCATGGAAATGTCTTTCCTCAGTTTATTAGTAACTTCAGCTGGAAAGAATTTTTCCAAAAATTCTCTTCTAAGCGTATTCCAGTCAGAAACAGTTGCTGCGGGTTGAGTGTAGTACCACTCTCTCGCCTTTCCCCCAAGAGAGAATGAAAAGGCTTTTAACAAAATAGAAGTTTCATTTGCACCATCACGCCTGACAGTAGAACAGGCTGCTTGGATATCCCTAAGGTGTTTGATAGGCTCTTGAGCAGGTAAGCCATGAAATTTAGGCATCAAGTTGAGTAGTGCAGTCTTTATTTCAAAATCTGTAGTCACTGCTGGGTGATGCGCTTGAAATGGTTGCATTGTAAAATCAGGGGCTCCAGCCTCCTGGATAGTAACTCTCCTAGGTGCTGCCATGTCACTTGCACATAAATCAACCGAATCAGTAGAAAGGGAGCTTGTTTCTTCCTTACGTGACGTTTCAGATTTGCCTTCGGGGAGGACTAACCGACGCCGAGCTTGCCTTATACGTGAAATAGTTCTTTCAATCTCAGGATCAAATACTGGCAAGCTTGGATCAGGAAGTGAACGCGTCATTTAACGAAAGAAACATGCAGCTCATAGTAGCAAAAACTAAAATAAAATGCAAATAAATAAATTCCAATCAATAACTTAGCACTCTATTGCAACTCCCTGGCAACGGCGCCAAAAATTGACGTGGCGGAATTGGTGGGTTAAGAAATTATTATAAGAGATACGTTGCAAGTACAGTTCTTAACCAACAAAAATTCGCTTATCAATTTAGAAGAATTGTCACAAAATTAGAATTAAAATACTGGGAGTATAAATCCCAGGTCGTCTCCCAACGAGTTGCAGAAAGATGTGCTATTTTATTAATCAGATATTTTCAAAAAGAGTTTGAGTTTGATAGACAGGGAATTAAATCAGGGAATTTATGTAATTTAAATAAAAACCTTGACCGGGAGTAGATTAGTCGGAAGACATATCCTTGTTGGAGTTCTCTCAAGATTAATTGATAATTGAAGGTTGTTCTGCTCAGTTATCCTTTACTAGATAAAGGAAAGTCAAGCAAGCTGGAAGTCAGTTTCTATTCACAAGTTCTAATACTCTCCCTTGGGAAGGACTAGTGTCAGTGACTAGAGGGTGACCCAACGATAAACCCAATTATAATTTTACTCTTGAGCATTCCAACTCAAGGTTCTCCTTTCAACTAACTCCCAATCAAGTTATGGAACTACTCGCTCATTATGAATGTAAACTTCGCAAAATGAGAAAGGGAAGTAGAGAAAGACATGATAAATAATAATAATCAAAGAGACCAATTAAAAATAAAAATAGTTCTTGTATTAATAAATTCTAAAAATAATCCAATAGTAATTCTGAACAAATTAAGGATATGAAAGAGTAAGTGACAAGTAAGGAAACAAACTAGAATGATGAAGTCTTGGCGGAGGTAATAACTCTTCTCAATATCCCAATCCAAAAAGCAATAAAAATCAAAATCCTAAGAACTATGAATGTGTAGAGAGAAAACCTAGAGGAGGAGTAAATTCAGATCTAAGAAACTAAAATTGTGTGGAATGAATGTTATTCTTGGTCTCTACCTGTTCCCTGGCTCTAATATGCTTTTCTGGGCCGAAAACTGGGTCAAAACAGGGTCCAAAATCGCCCCCAGCAAATTCTGTAGATCCCGCACGTCACGCAATCGCGTCATCCATGCGTTCACGTCATGCAGCGTTTTGCCTTGTCACGCGTGCACGTCGTTTACGCATTCGTGTCACTTGTGCAGTTTCCAATCCATGCGTTCGCATCAGGCACGCGAGCGCGTCACTGCAATTTCCTCTATTTCGCGCAGTCGCGTGAGCCATGCGTCTGTGTCACTTCTCGCTGGTCATCTCCTTAATTTCTTGTGTTCCTTCCATTTTTGTAAGCCTCCTTTCCAATCTCCAAGTCATTCATGCCCTATAAAGTCTGAAACACTTAACACACAGATCACAACATCGAATGGAATAAAGGAGAATTAAAATACATAATTAAAAGTCTCTAGGAAGCAAGTTTTCAACCATGGAGTAATTTTGGGAAGGAATTGTAAATACATGCTAATTTAATGAATAAGTGGGTATAGATTTGATAAAACCACACAATTAAACACAATATAGACCATAAAATAATGGTTTATCAGATTCACCATTACCATTGGATTGATATGCATCATAGAATGGCTCTTGTTCATAGTGTATTGTGGAGGTTGTTGCCATGAAGATTGATCATATGCATATGGCTCCTCCCATCTTTGATTGTCCCATCCTTGATACACATCCTCATTGAAGCTTCCATTTCCTACAACATAGTTAGAACCAAACTCATAGCCAAAGTGAGAATTCATAATGAAAAGAGAAAATAAGAAACAAAAGCTAATAAGAAATAATGAAACAAAGTCCTAAAACTAGCAAAAACTAACAGGCAATCCAAAAATCAAGTTATTCACAATATTCACATATATACAATAACCAATAACATAACACCATTGCAATTTCCCGGCAACGGCGCCATTTTGATGAATGGATTTTTGTGTGGTTTAGAATTTCACAAATGAAATCTCGTTGCAAGTATAGTTTCTAAACCAACAATAATCCTTTCATACAAAAAGTTGGTTGTCACAGGTAACAAACCCCTATAAAAATAACCGAAGTATTCAAACCTCGGGTTGTTCTCCCTAGGAATTGCAATAAAGTTTTCTTGTTATTGGCTATGAAGTATGTTTTGGGGTTTTGAATTAAGAGACAAAAAATGTAAATGGCAAAAGAAATAAACTAACAACTAGAAAAGCTCTTGGCAAGGTGTGAGAACTAGAAGTCCTATCCTAGTTATCCTTATCAAATGTGATGAGAATTGTCCATTGCTCCCACTTAGTTAACCTCTAACCATGAAGGAAAGTCAAGTGGATGAATTAACTTGATTCCACAAGTCATAGCCTAATCATGATGAAAGACTAGCTTTAATGGCATTCAAGTCAACTAGCAACTTCTAATTATCAATCAACAAAGGAGTTTGATAACTTAAGAGTCACCAATTACTCTACCTAGGTCAAGAGGAACAAAATCTAATGTGTGATGGTCATTACCAGTTATTTCTGTACCAGACTGGACATTACCATTTGAGCTAATGTGTGATGCCAGTGATCACGCCATTGGTGCAGTATTGGGACAGAGGCATGACAAGCTTCTGCACGTCATTTATTATGCTAGTCGCGTTTTAAATGATGCCCAGAAAAATTACACAACCACAGAAAAAGAATTACTTGTAGTGGTTTATGCCATTGACAAGTTCATATCATACTTAGTAGGATCAAAAGTGATTGTGTATACTGACCATGCTGCTCTTAAATATCTACTCACAAAGCAGGATTCAAAACCCAGGCTCATCAGATGGGTGTTGCTTCTGCAAGAGTTTATATAGAAATAAGAGACAGAAAAGGGACAGAAAACCAAGTGGCTGATCATCTGTCCCGGATAGAGCCAGTAGAAGGGACGTCCCCCCCTTTCTTGAGATCTCTGAGACTTTTCCGGATGAGCATTTATTTGCCATTCAGGAAACACCATGGTTTGTCGATATTGCAAACTATAAAGCTGCAAGGTTCATACCCAAAGAGTACAACAGGCAACAAAAGAAAAAATTAATCACTGATGCAAAGTACTACTTGTGGGATGAACCCTATCTCTTTAAAAGATGTGCAGACGGAATAATCCGTAGGTGTGTTCCTAGAGAAGAAGCACAAAGGATCCTATGGCATTGCCATGGATCTCAATATGGAGGCCATTTCGGAGGTGAGCGAACAGCCACCAAGGTCCTCCAATGTGGCTTCTATTGGCCCACACTCTATAAAGATTCCCGAGAGTTTGTACGTAACTGTGACAGTTGCCAAAGAGCTGGTAATCTGCCTCATGGTTACGCCATGCCTCAACAAGAAATCTTGGAGATTGAGTTGTTTGACGTCTGGGGAATTGACTTCATGGGACCTTTCCCACCATCATTCTCAAACACTTATATTCTGGTGGCAGTTGACTATGTATCAAAATGGGTTGAGGCCATTGCCACACCCACCAATGATACTAAAACAGTGCTGAAGTTCCTCCAGAAAAATATTTTCAGCAGGTTTGGGGTCCCTAGAGTACTAATCAGTGATGGGGGCACTCACTTCTGCAACAAACAGCTTTACTCTGCCATGGTCCGGTATGGGATTCGCCACAAGGTGGCGACTCCATATCATCCACAGACTAATGGACAAGCTGAAGTCTCTAACAGAGAGCTAAAAAGAATCCTAGAATAGACTGTAAATACCCGTAGAAAGGATTGGGCAAGAAGCTTGGATGATGCTCTGTGGGCATACAAAACAGCATTCAAGACTCCTATAACAGGTTACAACCTGGCGTTGAACGCCAGAAACAGCCTAGGCACGTGAGAAGCTTTAGTCTCAGCCCCAGCACACACCAAGTGGGCCTCAGAAGTGGATTTCTGCACTATTTATCATAGTCTACTCATTTTCTGTAAACCTAAGTTACCAGTTTAGTATTTAAACAACTTTTAGAGATTTATTCTGTATCTCATGACATTTTAGATCTGAATTTTGTACTCTTTGATGGCATGAGTCTCTAAACTCCATTGTTGGGGGGGGTGAGGAGCTCCTATCTAAGATATCCATTCACGCCTAACTATGGAGAAGGTGATGATCAGTGACACTCATCACCTTCCTCAATCCATGAACGTGTGTCTGACAATCACCTCCGTTCTACATCAGATTGAATGAATATCTCTTAGATTCCCTAATCAGAATCTCCGTGGTATAAGCTAGATTGATGGCGACATTCATGAGAATCCGGAAAGTCTAAACCTTGTCTGTGGTATTCCGAGTAGGATTCTGGGATTGGATGACTGTGACGAACTTCAAACTCGCGAGTGCTGGGCGTAGTGACAGACGCAAAAGGATAGTAAATCCTATTCCGGTACGACTGAGAACCTGCAGATGATTAGCCGTGCGGTGACAGCGCACCTGGACCCTTTTCACTGGAAGGATGGATGGTAGCCATTGACAATGGTGATACACCAACACACAGCTTGCCATAGAAGGACGTGCGTGTGTGAATCAGAAGACAGAGGAAAGCAGAGATTCAGAAGACAAAGTGGTGCACGAAATTGTGATCTCCAGGCTCGAACAAATCCTAGTAATGGCTCCAAAGCTTGGTGCTCTGATCTTAATTCATACTTGTCACAACTTCGATACAACTAACCAGCAAGTGCACTGGGTCGTCCAAGTAATACCTTTCGTGAGTAAGGGTCGAATCCCACGGAGATTGTTGGTATGAAGCAAGCTATGGTCACCTTGTAAATCTCAGTCAGGCGGATATAAATTGATAATGGAGTTTTCGAATAATAAATAATAGAATAGGGATAGAGGTACTTATGTAAATCATTGGTAGGAATTTCAGATAAGCGAATGGAGATGCTTTTCATTCCTTTGAACCTCTGCTTTCCTGCTATCTTCATCCAATCAGTCTTACTCCTTTCCATGGCTGGCTTTATGTGATATATCATCACTGTCAATGGCTACTTTCGGTCATCTCTCGGGAAAATGATCCAATGCCCTGTCACGGCACGGCTAATCGTCTGGAGGCATCACCCTTGTCAATGGCTTCATCTTATCCTCTCAGTGAATAATATGCTCACGCACCCTGTCACGGCACGGCTATTCATCTGTCGGTTCTCGATCATGCTGGAATAGGATTTACTATCCTTTTGCGTCTGTCACTAACGCCCTGCAATCGCGAGTTAGGAGCTCGTCACAGTCATTCATTCATCGAATCCTACTCGGAATACCACAGACAAGGTTTAGACTTTCCGGATTCTCTTGAATGCCGCCATCATTCTAGCTTACACCACGAAGATTCTGATTAAGAGATCTAAGAGATACTCATTCTAGCTTAATTCATGTAGAACAGAAGTGTTTGTCAGGCACGTGTTCATAAGGGAGAAGGATGATGAGCGTCACACATAATCATCACCTTCATCACGTTCTTGGGTGCGAATGGATATCTTAGAAGAGAAATAAGAAGAATTGAATAGAAAACAGTAGTACTTTGCATTAATCTTTGAGGAAAAGCAGAGCTCCACACCTTAATCTATGGAGTGTAGAAACTCTACCGTTGGAAAATACATAAGTGAAGGTCCAGGCATGGCCGAGATGGCCAGCCCCTCTGATCTAAGAACCAGGCGTCCAAAGATGTCAAATACAATAGTAAGAGGTCCTATTTATAATAAACTAGTCACTAGGGTTTACAGAAGTAAGTAATTGATGCATAAATCCACTTCCGGGGCCCACTTGGTGTGTGTTTGGGCTGAGCTTAAGTGTTGCACGTGCAGAGGCCATTTGTGGAGTTGAACGCCAGTTTTTGTGCCAGTTTGGGCGTTCAACTCTGGTTTTGGATCCTTTTCTGGCGCTGGACGCCAGATTTGGGTAGAAAGCTGGCGTGGAACGCCAGTTTACGTCGTCTATTCTTGGCCAAAGTATAGATTATTATATATTTCTGGAAAGCCCTGGATGTCTACTTTCCAACGCAATTGGAAACGCGCCATTTCGAGTTCTGTAGCTCCAGAAAATCCACTTTGAGTGCAGGGAGGTCAGAATCCAACAGCATCAGCAGTCCTTATTCAACCTCTGAATCTGATTTTTGCTCAAGTCCCTCAATTTCAGCCAGAAAATACCTGAAATCACAGAAAAACACACAAACTCATAGTAAAGTCCAGAAATGTGAATTTAACATAAAAACCAATGAAAACATCCCTAAAAGTAACTAGATCCTACTAAAAACATACTAAAAACAATGCCAAAAAGCGTATAAATTATCCGCTCATCACAACACCAAACTTAAATTGTTGCTTGTCCCCAAGCAAATGAAAATCAAATAGGATAAAAAGAAGAGAATATACTATAAATTCCAAACTATCAATGAAACATAGCTGCAATCATATGAGCGGGACTTATAGCTTTTTGCCTCTTGAATAGTTTTGGCATCTCACTTTATCCATTGAAGTTTAGAATGATTGGCATCTATAGGAACTTCAGATTTCGAATAGTGTTATTGACTCTTCTAGTTCAGTATGATGATTCTTGAACACAGCTTCTTTATGAGTCTTGGCCGTGGCCCTAAGCACTTTGTTTTCCAGTATTACCACCGGATACATAAATGCCACAGACACATAATTGGGTGAACCTTTTCAGATTGTGACTCAGCTTTGCTAGAGTCCCCAATTAGAGGTGTCCAGGGTTCTTAAGCACACTCTTTGTTTTTGCTTTGGACCTTGACTTTAACCGCTCAGTCTCAAGTTTTCACTTGACACCTACACGCCACAAGCACATGGTTAGGGACAGCTTGGTTTAGCCGCTTAGACCAGGATTTTATTCCTTTAGGCCCTCCTATCCACTGATGCTCAAAGCCTTGGGATCCTTTTTAATTGCCCTTGCCTTTTGGTTTTAAGGGTTATTGGCTTTTTCTGCTTGCTTTTTCTTTTTCTTTCTATTTTTTTTTCGCCTATTTTTTTTTTCTGCAAGCTTTGTTTTTTTTTTTTGCTGCTTTTTCTTGCTTCAAGAATCATTTTTATGATTTTTCAGATTATCAAATAACATGTCTCCTAGTCATCATTCTTTCAAGAGCCAACATATTTAACATTCTTAAACAACAACTTCAAAAGACATATGCACTGTTCAAGCATACATTCAGAAAACAAGAAGCATTGTCACCACATCAATATAATTAAACTAAGTTCAAGGATAAATTCGAAACTCATGTACTTCTTGTTCTTTTGAATTAAAACATTTTTCATTTAAGAGAAGTGATGGATTCATAGGACATTTATATCTTTAAGACAAAGTTACTAACTACTAATGATCATGTAATGAAGACACAAACATAGATAAGCACATAACATAGAAAACGAAAAACAGAAGGAAGAAGAACAAGGAATGAATCCACCTTAGTGATGGTGGCATTTCCTTCTTGAGGAACCAATGATGTCCTTGAGCTCTTCTATGTCTCTTCCTTGTCTTTGTTGCTCCTCCTTCATTGCTTTTTGATCTTTTCTTATTTCATGCAGCATGATGGAGTGCTCTTGATGTTCCACCCTTAGTTGTCCCATATTGGAACTCAATTCTTCTAGGGAGGTGTTGATGTGCTCCCAATAGTTTTGTGGAGGAAAGTGCATTTGAGGCATTTCCGGAATCTCATGGTGATGAGCTTCTTGCGCCTCTTGAGCTCCATGACTGGGCTCTCTTGCTTGCTCCATCTTTTTCTTAGTGATGGGCTTGTCCTCTTTAATGAGGATATCTCCCTCTATGTCAATTCCAGCTGAATTGCATAGGTGGCAAATGAGGTGAGGAAAGGCTAACCTTGCCATGGTGGAGGACTTGTCAGCCACCTTGTAGAGTTCTTGAGGTATAATCTCATGAACTTCCACCTCTTCTCCAATCATGATGCTATGGATCATGATGGCCCGGTCTATAGTAACTTCAGACCGGTTGCTAGTGGGAATGATTGAGCATTGAATAAACTCCAACCATCCTCTAACTATAGGCTTGAGGTCCAATCTTCTTAGTTGAACCGGCTTGCCTTTGGAGTCAATCTTCCATTGAGCTCCTTCTACACATATGTCCATAAGGACTTGGTCCAACCTTTGATCAAAGTTGACTCTCCTTGTGTAGGGGCGTGCGTTCTCTTCCATGTATGGCAAGTTGAACGCCAACCTCACATTCTCCGGACTAAAATCTAAGTATTTCCCCCGAACCATTGTAACATAGTTCTTTGGATCCGGGTTCTTACTTTGATCATGGTTCTTGGTGATCCATGCATTGGCATAGAACTCTTGAACCATTAAGATGCCGACTTGTTGGATGGGATTTGTTAGAACTTCCCAACCTCTTCTTTGAATTTCATGTCGGATCTCCGGATACTCATTTCTTTTGAGTTTAAAAGGGACCTCAGGGATCACCTTTTTCTTGGCCACAACATCATAGAAGTGGTCTTGATGGGCTTTGGAGATGAACCTTTCCATCTCCCATGACTCGGATGTGGAAGCTTTTATCTTCCCTTTCCCTCTTCTAGAGGATTCTCCGGTCTTAGATGCCATCAATGGTAATGGAAAAACAAAAAAGCTAGGCTTTTACCACACCAAACTTAGAATATTGCTCGCCCTCGAGCAGTAAACAAAAGAATAGAAGAAGAAGAAGAAGAAATATGGAGAGGGAGAGGGAGATGTGGTTTCGGCCAAGAGGAGTGTATAGGGGTGTGTTGTGTGAATTTGATGAAGAATGGAGGGCTTTATATAGGGAAGGGAAGGGGGGGAAGGTTTCGGCCATATGGGTGGGAAATTGGTTTTGAATTTTGAAGGTAGGTGGAGTTTATGAGGTAGGTTTATGGGGAAGAGGAGATTGAGGTGATTGGTGAGGGGTTTTAGGGAAGAGTGTTTATGGGGTTGTGTGAAAGAGAGTGGTGAGAAGAAGTGAGTGGAGGTAGGTGGGGATCCTGTGGGGTCCACAGATCCTGAGTGGATCCTGTGGGGTCCATAGATCCTGAGGTGTTCAAGGAATTACATCCCTGCACCCATTAGGCATGTAAAAATGCCTTTGTACCCAACTCTGGGCGTTCAGCGCCAGGTTGGTGGCCATTTTGGGCGTTCAACGCCCATCTGTGTGCCATTTCTGGCGTTGAACGCCAGAACCATGCCTGTTTTGGCGTTCAGCGCCCAAAAGCTGCCCATTTTGGGCCTTCAGCGCCAGAACCATGCTCTGTTCTGGCGCTGAACGCCAGACAGATGCTCCTCCAGGGTGTGACTTTTCTTCTGCTGTTTTTGATTCCGTTTTCAATTTTTCTATTTATTTTGTGACTCCACATGATCATGAACCTAAGAAAACACGAAAAACAATAAAAATAAGAATTAGATAAACATTGGGTTGCCTCCCAACAAGCACTTCTTTAATGTCAATAGCTTGACAGTGGGCTCTCATGGAGCCTTACAGATGTGCAGAGCTTTGTTGAAACTCTCCAACACCAAACTTAGAGTTTGGATATGGGAGTTCAACACCAAACTTAGAGTTTGGTTGTGGCTTCCCAACACCAAACTTAGAGTTTGACTGTGGGGGCTCTGGTTGACTCTGCTGGGAGAGAAGCTTTTCCTGCTTCCTCTCCATGGTTGCAGAGGGGGATCCTTGAGTTTTGAATACAAGGGAGTTCTCATTCCATTGAAGGAATATTTCACCTCTGTCAACATCAATCACAGCTCTTGCTGTGGCCAGGAAAGGTCTTCCTAGGATGATGGATTCATCCTCTTCCTTTCCAGTATCCAGGACTATGAAATCAGCAGGGATGTAAAGGCCCTCAACCTTTACTAATACATCTTCTACTTGTCCATAAGCCTGTCTTTTTGAGCTGTCTGCCATCTCTAGTGAGATTTTAGCAGCTTGCACCCCATAGATTCCCAGTTTCTCTATTACAGAGAGGGGCATGAGGTTTATTCCTGAACCAAGGTCACATAGAGCCTTAAAGATCATGGTGCCTATGGTACAGGGTATTATGAACTTTCCAGGATCCTGTCTCTTCTGAGGCAATGTCAGTTGATCCAGATCACTTAGTTCATTGATGAACAAGGGAGGTTCAACTTCCCAAGCATCAATGCCAAACAATTTGGCATTCAGCTTCATGATTGCACCAAGAAACTTGGCAGTTTGCTCTTCAGTAACATCCTCATTCTCTTCAGAAGAGGAATACTCATCAGAGCTCATGAAGGGCATAAGGAGGTTCAATGGAATCTCTATGGTCTCTAAATGAGCCTCAGAGTCCTTTGGTTCCTCAGAGGGAAGCTCCTTATTGATCACTGGACGTCCCAGGAGGTCTTCCTCCTTGGGATTCACGTCCTCTCCTCTCCTCACAGGTTCGGCCATGGCGCTTATGTCAATGGCCTTGCACTCTCCTTTTGGGTTCTCTTCTGTATTGCTTGGGAGAGTACTAGGAGGGATTTCAGTGATCCTTTTACTCAGCTGGCCCACTTGTGCTTCCAGATTTCTAATGGAAGACCTTGTTTCATTCATGAAACTTACAGTGGCCTTAGATAGATCAGAGACTAGATTTGCTAAATTAGAAGCATTTTGTTCAGAGTTCTCTGTCTGTTGCTGAGTTGATGATGGAAAAGGCTTGCTATTGCTAAACCTGTTTCTTCCACCATTATTAAAGCCTTGTTGGGGCTTTTGATCCTTCCATGAGAAATTTGGATGATTTCTCCATGTTGAGTTATAGGTGTTTCTATAAGGTTCACCTAAGTAATTTACCTCTGCTATTGCAGGGTTCTCAGGATCATAGGCTTCTTCTTCAGAAGATGCCTCTTGAGTACTGTTGGATGCAGCTTGCATTCCATGCAGACTCTGAGAAATCATATTGACTTGCTGAGTCAATATTTTATTCTGAGCCAATATGGCATTCAGAGTATCAACTTCAAGAACTCCCTTCTTCATAGGCGTCCCATTGCTTACAGGATTCCTTTCAGAAGTGTACATGAACTGGTTATTAGCAACCATGTCAATGAGTTCTTGAGCTTCTGCAGGCGTTTTCTTTAGGTGAATGGATCCACCTGCAGAAGTGTCCAGTGACATCTTTGATAGCTCAGATAAACCATCATAGAATATATCCAGGATGGTCCATTCTGAAAGCATGTCAGAAGGACACTTTTTGGTCAACTGTTTGTATCTTTCCCAAGCTTCATAGAGAGATTCACCTTCTTTCTGTCTGAAGGTTTGAACATCAGCTCTTAGCTTGCTCAGCTTTTGAGGAGGAAAGTACTTGGCTAAGAAAGCCGTGACCAGCTTATCCCAAGAGTTCAGGCTGTCTTTGGGTTGAGAATCCAACCATAATCTAGCTCTGTCTCTTATAGCAAAAGGGAAAAGCATGAGCCTGTAGACTTCAGGATCTACTCCATTAGTCTTAACAGTATCACATATCTGTAAGAATTCAGTTAAGAACTGAAAAGGATCTTCAGATGGAAGTCCATGAAACTTGCAGTTCTGCTGCATCAGAGAAACTAATTGAGGTTTCAGCTCAAAGTTGTTTGCTCCAATGGCAGGAATGGAGATGCTTCTTCCATGTAAATTGGAATTAGGTGCAGTAAAGTCACCAAGCATCTTCCTTATATTATTATTATTTTCGGCTGCCATCTCCTCTTCCTGTTCAAAAATTTCTGAAAGGTTTTCTCTGGATTGTTGTATTTTAGCTTCTCTTAATTTTCTCTTCAGAGTCCTTTCAGGTTCTGGATCTGCTTCCACAAGAATGTTCTTATCCTTGCTCCTGCTCATATGACAAGGAAGAATGGACAGAAAAATAATAATAATAATAGAGATCCTTTATACCACAGTATAGGGATCCCTTTGTGAGTGGAAGAAAAGAGGGGGAGACAAAGAATGTGATGTAAAGGAAGAAGCACAACTGTACGAATGGAAGAGATGTGAGATGAGATGTTAGGATATGAATGAATAAATAGAATAGGATGGGGGAGGTATAATTTTCGAAAATTATTTTGAAAAAGAGTTAGTGATTTTTGAAAATGGTTTTTGAAAATTGTTAGTAGAAATTTTTTTTTTTTCGAAAATTTTTGAAATTAAAAATAAAAAATAAAAATAATTAGTTAATTAAAAAGAAATTTTTGAAAAAGAGGGAAGACATTTTCGAAAATGAGAGAGATAGAGTTAGTTAGGTGGTTTTGAAAAAGTTAAGAAACAAACAAAAAGTTAGTTAGTTAGTTGAAACAAATTTTGAAAAGATAAGAAGTTAGGAGGTTAGAAAAGATATTTTGAAAAGATATTTTTGAAAAAGATAAGATAAGAATATATTTTTGAAAAGATATGATAGAAATTAGTTTTGAAAAAGATTTGATTTTTAAAATCTCAATTAATGACTTAATTCATAAGAAATCACAAGATATGATTCTAGAACTTAAAGTTTGAATCTTTCTTAACAAGCAAGTAACAAACTTCAAATTTTTGAATCAAAACATTAATTGATTATGTTATTTTCGAAAATTATGGTATAAAATAAGAAAAAGATTTTTGAAAAATATTTTTGGAATTTTCGAAAATAACTAAGAATTTTGAAAAAGATTTGATTTTTGAAAAAGATTTTGAAAAAGATAAGATTTTCAAATTGAAAATTTGGTTTGACTCATGAGAAACAATTTGATTTTAAAAATTTTTGAAAAAGTCAATCCAAATTTTCGAATTTGATGAGAGAAAAAGGGAAAGATATTTTTTTTTTTTGATTTTTGAAATTTTTATGAAAAACATGAAAATTATGCAATGCATGAAATTTTTAGATCAAAACAATGAATGTATGCAAGAATGCTATGAATGTCAAGATGAACACCAAGAACACTTTGAATGTCATGATGAACATCAAGAACATATTTTTGAAAAATTTTTAATGCAAAGAAAACATGCAAGACACCAAACTTAGAAATCTTTCATGTTTAGACTCTAAGAAACGAAAAATGCATATGAAAAACAATAAAAGACACAAAACAAAAAATCATCAAGATCAAACAAGAAGACTTACCAAGAACAACTTGAAGATCATGAAGAACACTATGAATGCATGAATTTTCGAAAAAATGCAAGATGCATATGCAATTGACACCAAACTTATAACATGACTCAAGACTCAAACAAGAACACAAAAATATTTTTGATTTTTATGATTTTCTAAATTTTTTTGGATTTTTTTCGAAAATTATATGAAAAAGAAAAAAATTAGGATTCCAAAATTTTTAACATGAATTCCAGGAATCTTGCCATGTTAGTCTAAAGCTTCAGTCCAGGAATTAGACATGGCTCACTAGCCAGCCAAGCTTTTAATGAAAGCTCCAGTCCAAAACACTAGACATGGCCAATGGCCAGCCAAGCTTCAGCAGATATGGATACTTTTCATGTATAGAACAACTAAGTGTGTGAGAATCTCTTCATTTGTGATGGTAAGTTGAAACCCCAGTCCAAAAATTAGACATGGCTTACAGCCAGCCAGGATTCAACAAATCATCATGAAACACTAGAATTCATTCTTAAAAATTCTGAAGAAAAATATATTTTTGAAAATATTTTTTTTTTTCGAAAACAGATGAGAGATTTTTGAAAATATTTTTGAAAGAAATTTTTTTTTTTTTGAAAACAAAACAAAAAGAAAGTTACCTAATCTGAGCAACAAGATGAACCGTCAGTTGTTCATACTCAAACAATCCCCGGCAACGGCGCCAAAAACTTGGTGCACGAAATTGTGATCTCCAGGCTCGAACAAATCCTGGTAATGGCTCCAAAGCTTGGTGCTCTGATCTTAATTCATAATTGTCACAACTTCGATACAACTAACCAGCAAGTGCACTGGGTCGTCCAAGTAATACCTTACGTGAGTAAGGGTCGAATCCCACGGAGATTGTTGGTATGAAGCAAGCTATGGTCACCTTGTAAATCTCAGTCAGGCGGATATAAATTGATAATGGAGTTTTCGAATAATAAATAATAGAATAGGGATAGAGGTACTTATGTAAATCATTGGTAGGAATTTCAGATAAGCGAATGGAGATGCTTTTCATTCCTCTGAACCTCTGCTTTCCTGCTATCTTCATCCAATCAGTCTTACTCCTTTCCATGGCTGGCTTTATGTGATACATCACCACTGTCAATGGCTACTTTCGGTCATCTCTCGGGAAAATGATCCAATGCCCTGTCACGGCACGGCTAATCGTCTGGAGGCATCACCCTTGTCAATGGCTTCATCTTATCCTCTCAGTGAATAATATGCTCACGCACCCTGTCACGGCACGGCTATTCATCTGTCGGTTCTCGATCATGCTGGAATAGGATTTACTATCCTTTTGCGTCTGTCACTAACGCCCTGCAATCGCGAGTTAGGAGCTCGTCACAGTCATTCATTCATCGAATCCTACTCGGAATACCACAGACAAGGTTTAGACTTTCCGGATTCTCTTGAATGCCGCCATCATTCTAGCTTACGCCACGAAGATTCTGATTAAGAGATCTAAGAGATACTCAGTCTAGCTTAATTCATGTAGAACAGAAGTGTTTGTCAGGCACGTGTTCATAAGGGAGAAGGATGATGAGCGTCACACATAATCATCACCTTCATCACGTTCTTGGGTGCGAATGGATATCTTAGAAGAGAAATAAGAAGAATTGAATAGAAAACAGTAGTACTTTGCATTAATCTTTGAGGAACAGCAGAGCTCCACACCTTAATCTATGGAGTGTAGAAACTCTACCGTTGGAAAATACATAAGTGAAGGTCCAGGCATGGCCGAGATGGCCAGCCCCTCTGATCTAAGAACCAGGCGTCCAAAGATGTCAAATACAATAGTAAGAGGTCCTATTTATAATAAACTAGTCACTAGGGTTTACAGAAGTAAGTAATTGATGCATAAATCCACTTCCGGGGCCCACTTGGTGTGTGTTTGGGCTGAGCTTAAGTGTTGCACGTGCAGAGGCCATTTGTGGAGTTGAACGCCAGTTTTTGTGCCAGTTTGGGCGTTCAACTCTGGTTTTGGATCCTTTTCTGGCGCTGGACGCCAGATTTGGGTAGAAAGCTGGCGTTGAACGCCAGTTTACATCGTCTATTCTTGGCCAAAGTATGGACTATTATATATTGCTGGAAAGCCCTGGATGTCTACTTTTCAACGCAATTTGAAGCGCGCCATTTCGAGTTCTGTAGCTCCAGAAAATCTAATTTGAGTGCAGGGAGGTCAGAATCCAACAGCATCAGCAGTCCTTCTTCAACCTCTGAATCTGATTTTTGCTCAAGTCCCTCAATTTCAGCCAGAAAATACCTGAAATCACAGAAAAACACACAAAATCATAGTAAAGTCCAGAAATGTGAATTTAACATAAAAACCAATGAAAACATCCCTAAAAGTAACTAGATCCTACTAAAAACATACTAAAAACAATGCCAAAAAGCGTATAAATTATCCGCTCATCACAAAGCATCTCCAAAACTCCAACATATTCTCCATTACTGCATAACAAGTAACCTTTAACCCATGCTCTCTTGTTTATTCATAATTCAACTGATAAATATAATTGACTTCCTGACTAAGAATTGCAAGATAACCATAGATTGCTTCAAACCAACAATCTCCGTGGGATTCGACCCTTACTCACGTAAGGTATTACTTGGACGACCCAGTGCACTTGCTGGTTAGTGGTACGAGTTGTGAAAAGTGTGATTCACAATTCGTGCACCAGTGCCTCCCAACTAGCACTTCTTTAACGTCACTAGCTTGATGATTCTTCCTCTTCAGCCGAGGTTATAGTTCACTCTTAGCTCATCCAGTGAGTCTCCCAAGTAGTGCTTAAGTCTATGGCCATTGACAGTGAAAGTCCTCTGTGTTTTGTTATCCATAAGCTCCACATGACCATAAAGTGAGGCCTTGATGATTATGAATGGTCCAGACCATCTTGATTTCAGCTTCCCTGGAAAAAACTTGAGCCTTGAGTTATACAATAACACCTTTTGATCTTCTACAAACTCCCTTCTTGCTAGTTTTTTATCATGCCATTTCTTTGTTTTCTCCTTGTAAATCTTGGCATTTTCAAGGGCTTGTGATCTGAATTCATCTAACTCATTGAGCTGCAGCAATCTTCTTTCTCCAGTAGCTTGATTATTAAAGTTCAACATCTTTAGAGCCCAAAATGTTCTATGTTCAAGCTCCACTAGTAGATGACAAGCCTTTCCAAACACCAATTGGTATGGAGACTGATAAACCACTATTTTATGGTTTATCTTGTGCTCAATTGAGTGGTTTTTATCAAGTCTTTGCACACTTATTCATACAATTTGCATGATTTTACAATTCTTTCCCAATTTTGTTCTATGGTTGAAAACTTGCTTCCTAAGCCTTTAAATTGTGTATTTTAATCCCCCTTTATAACATTCGATACTGTGATCTGTGTGCTAAGTATTTTCAGGCTATATAGGGAAGAAATAGCTTAGAGGATAGAGAGGAAGCTTGCAAAAATGGAAGGAGCACAAGAAATAAAGAAGATAACCAGCGAGGAGCGACGCACACGCATGGCTCACGCAGCGCGTGAATTGGAGATTTGCACAGCGACACGTGCGCGTACTTGACGCGTGCACATGACACGTGAAGATGACCATCGACGCGTACGCATGACATGCGCCACGTGCAGAAAACGCAGAAGACGATGGGGGCGATTTTGGGTTGAGTTTGGACCCAGTTTTCAGCCCAGCAACACAAACTAGAGCCAGAGGACAAGCAGAGACTCAACACACATTCTCATTCGCACAGTTTTTAGTTTTAGTTTTGAATCTTAGAGAGAAATCACTACTTTCTCTAGGTTTCCTTCACATTCATAGTTTTAGAGTTTAAGCTTTGGATTTGCATATTGAGAAGAGTTACTACCTCCATTGAAGTTGCCATTATTCTAGTTTGTTTCCTTATTCTCTTACTCTTTTAATCACTTATTAACCCTGTTCAGATATGGATGTTTATGGTTTTGGAATTTATTAATGCAAAGAACTATTTTTACCTTTAATTGATTTTCAGTTATTATTTTGTTTAGTTTATCATGTCTTCTTTTCTTCCCCTTTTACCGTTTATGAAAATGGTATTCATGTCAATGGAGTAGACTCCCAACTTGACTTGGGAGTTGATTAAAAGGAGACCCTTGAGTTGGAATACTCAAGTGTAATTGGGAACTGAAAGTTGTTGGCTGATTCTCTAGTCACTAACGCTAATCCTTCCATAGGAGAGGATTAGGACTTGTGAATTGGAGCTGGTTCAGTTACTTGACTTTCCTTTATTCGGTAAGGGATAACTAAGTAGAAACAACAACCTATTACCATTACACTTGGAAGAATCCAACAAGGATAGAACTTCCAATTAATCTTCTCCCAGTCAAGGCTTTTTATTTTAAATACATAAAACCTCTTGTTAATTTCTAGTGCTTTAATTAATTATTATTCTAATTTTTCGTTCTCCAACTCTTAAAAATTCTCAGAAAATTCCTGACTAATAAAATAGCACTCTTTTGTCAACTCGTTGGGAGACGACCTGGGATTTCTACTCCCAGTATTTTTATTCTAAATTTGTTACAACCCTTTTAAATTGATAAGCGAAATTTTCGTCGGTTAAGAACTATACTTGCAACGCTGTTCTTATTATAAATTCTTAATCGGCAATTTTCCACCACATCAGAGACATGCCAATAGGTGTCTTAAAGGTTGTTTTGTAAGCCCACAATGCATCATCTAGCTTCTTGGACCAATCTTTTCTTGAGTTCCCAACAGTCTTCTCAAGAATTCTCTTGAGTTCTCTATTTCAAATTTCAGCTTGATCGTTAGTTTGTTGGTGGTATGGGGTTGCTACCTTGTGCTTAACACCATATTTGAGGATGAGTGTCTCAAGTTACTTGTTGCAACAGTGAGTTTCCCCATCACTTATAAGAGCTCTTAGAACCCCAAACCGGCTAAATATGTTTTTCCTCAAGAAATTGATCACCACTTTGTTATCATTTGTTGATGTAGCTATGACCTCTACCCATTTGGAAACATAATCCACAACCACCAATATGTAATTATTTGAGTATGAAGGTGGGAATCGTCCTATAAAATCAATCCCCCAAACATCCAACAATTCCAACTCCATGATGAATCTTTATGGCATTTCATTTTTCTTGGGTAAGTTGCCAGCTCTCTGACACTCATTACACCTTGTTACAAACTCCTTTGCATCCTTAAATATAGTAGGCCAAAAGAATCCACACTACAACACTTTGGCAGCAGTCCTTTCTCTACTAAAATGTCCTTCACAGATAGATCTATGGGAATGCCAAAGGACCTCTTGTCCTTCCTCATGGGAGATGCATCTTCTTAGAATCCCATTAGCATACTTCTTGAAAAGGTAAGGCTCATCCCAAATGTAATATTTGGCATCATTGATGAGCTTCCTTTTCAAGTTTTTGTAGATGTTGGAAGGTAGCTCTCCAATGGCCTTGAAGTTGGCTATGTCTGCGAACCATGGAGCCTCTTGAATCATCATCAATTGCTCATCTGGGAAGCTCTTGTTTACCCCAGGGCTATGTGTTTCCTTCTCCTCATGTGGGATCCTTGATAAGTGGTCAGCCACCTTATTCTCTGCTCCACTTCTGTCCTTGATTTCAATGTTGAACTCTTGGAGTAACAAGATCCATCTTATCAATCTAGGCTTGGAGTCTTGCTTGGTTAACAAGTATTTGAGTACTGCATGGTCAGTAAACACAATGACTTTAGAACTAATGAGATAAGATCTGAATTTATCAAATGCAAAAACTATAGCAAGGAGTTCCTTTGGGCTTCATTAAGAACCTTGCTAGCATAATAGATGACATGCACTAGCTTGTCTCTCCTTTGTCCTAAGACAGCACCAATAGCAAAATCTAATGCATCACACATCAATTCAAAAGGTAAATCCCAACTAGGTGGTGCTATAATAGGTGCAGAGGAGAGCTTACTTTTAAGCTCATCAAAAGCTTGCATACATTCTCTATCAAATATGAATGGTACATTAGAGACAAGCAAGTTGCTTAAAGGTTTGGCAATTTTTGAAAAGTTTCTAATGAACCTTCTATAGAACCCGGCATGTCCCAAGAAGCTCCTAATTGCTTTGACATTACAAGGTGGGGGTAATTTTTCAATCATTTCCACCTTGGCTCTATCTACCTCTATTCCTTTCTTAGAGATTTTGTGGCCAAGGACTACCCCTTCGGAAACCATAAAATGACACTTTTTCCAATTCAAAACTAGGTTAGTCTCTTGGCATCTCTTGAGCACCAAGGCAAGATGGTGTAAGCAATTAGGAAAAGAGTCACCAAACACTGAAAAATCATCCATGAAAACCTCAATAAACCTCTCAATCATATCAGAAAACATGGATAGCATGCACCTTTGGAATGTGGCAAGTTCATTGCACAAACCAAAGGGCATGTGTCTATATGCAAAAATACCATAAGGGCAAGTGAAAGAAGTCTTCTTTTGGTCTTTGTGATCCACTACAATCTAGTTGTAGCCTGAGTATCCATCCAAGAAACAATAGTACTCATGTCCAGCAAGTCTCTCCAACATTTGATCCATGAATGGTAGAGAAAAATGGTCCTTCCTTGTGGCTTCATTGAGCTTTCTATAGTCTATACACATGCGCCATCCAGTCACTGTTCTTGTTGGTATCAACTCATTTCTTTCATTTGGCACAACTGTGATTCCTCCTTTCTTTGGGACCACATGAACAGGGCTCACCCAAGGGCTGTCTAAGATTGGGTAAATCACCCCTGTTTGCCATAACTTCAGCACTTCTTTTTGCATCACTTCCTTTATTGATGGGTTCAACCTTCTTTGTGGCTGTCTTGAGGGCTTGGCATCCTCCTCAAGAAGAATTTTGGGCATACACATTGAAGGGCTAATCCCTTTTAAATCTAAAAGTGTCCACCCTATGGCATCCTTGTGTTGTCTCAACACATTGATAAGCTCCTCTTCTTGTTCTTCACTCAAGCTTGAGTTGATGATTACTGGATATGTGTCATTGCTCCCCAAGTAAGCATACTTCAAGCTTGGGGGTAGGGTTTTCAATTCCAGCTTTGGTGCTTCTACTTTCTCTTTATTTTCCTTGTCTAGCATGAGTGAGCCTTCTATGATTTCTTGTGGTAGTTCACCACATGATGTTTGTTGATCTTGCTCTATTGTATCTTCAAGTTTGTCTTCTTCTCGGACTCCTTGAACCAGCTTCTCTATTGTGTCTATCATCATACATTCCCCAATCCTTTGGTTAGCTCATTGTAGTGAAAACATTGAACACCATCTTTTCTTCATGCAGCCTTAGGACTAGCTCTCCCTTTTGCACGTCAATTATAGCCCCTGCTGTTGCCAAAAATGGTCTCCCCAGTATGATTGATGTATTAGCCTCTTCTTCCATGTCAAGCACTACAAAATTAGCTGGGAAGATGAACTCTCCCACTTTAACTAACAAGTCTGAACCTGAAATCACTCAACAAACACATCAAGGCATCGAATGGAATTAAAGTGAATTAAAATCACCAATTTAAAGGCCTAAAAAGCATGTTTTTATACTTAAGCACAAATTAATGGAGAATTACAAAACTATGCTATTTCATTGAATAAATATGGGAAAAGGTGATAAAATCCCCTAAAATAAGCACAAGATAAACCACAAAATTGGGATTTATCAAAGTCCTCCACTACTCCATGGGAAAACTTGAATGTCCTATCTGCTAGTTGAAGTGCCATTCTTGTTAGTTTGGCCTCTTCAATTCTCATTCTCTTCATCATGGCCAAGGACATAAGGTTGATGCTAGTCCCAAGTCACATAAGGCTTTTTCAATTTTGATATCTCCTATGATGTAGGGAATTTGAAAGCTTCTAGGATTCTTCATCTTTTGGAAAAGCTTCCTTTGTATAATGGCACTACATTCTTCTGTGAGCACTACAGTTTTCTTTTCTCCCCAGTTTCTTTTCTTAGTCATGAGCTCCTTTAGGAACTTGGCATAGAGGGGCATTTGCTCTAGTGCTTCAGCAAAAGGTATGTTAATTTGGAGCTTCTTAAAGACCTCCAAGAACCTAGAAAACTGGCTATCTTTCCCATCTTTTCTCAGCCTTTGTGGGCTGGGTGCCTTTGGTACATAAGGCTTTAAAACTTGTTTTGGTGGGGCTGGAGCATGTACCACTTCTTCCTCCTTGAGTTCTAAGTTATTGGCAGCTTCTTCTTCCTGCAAGTTGTGCCTTGAGGATCCTTCTTCTACCACTTTTTCACTTCTAATTGTGATGCCCTTGCATTCCCCTCTTGAATTGGTCATGGTATCGCTAGGGGATGTATTTGTAGACATTGGTATTTACTTGGATAAAGATCCAAATTGTGATTCTAATTTTGTGATTGCTGTCCCTTGGTTCCTTATATTAGATCTGACCTCCTCTTGGATTGAATCTATCTTTTTTCTAGTTTGCAATTGTCTTTCTGCAATAGTGGCAATATTCCCTGCCATTCGTGCCATCATGGCTTCCAATCTTGTAAAATTTTCACTGTCATCACTTGGTTGTGGGGTTGGGGATGATACATTTTGAGAATGGTTGCTGTGTGGTTGTTGGTTGGAGTGGTATGGGGCATTATATGAGTTGTGGTAGGATCTATGATTGTTAAATTGATAGTTGGGGTTATTGTACTGGTTAGAGTGATATGGGTTGTGATAATGGGATTGGTTTTACTGGTTTCCCCACCCAAAATTTGGGTGGTTCTTCCAGCCTGGGTTGTAGGTTTTGGCATTGGGATCATATGGTTGTCTGGGTGGATTGTTCACATAGTTGGCCTACTTCCATTCACATTCAATTTCTAGGCTATCTCCTTCTTGCATAGGTTCTTGAGTATTGATGGCTAAAACTTGATTCTTCTCCATTTGCTTGGTTAGAGCTGCTAGTTGGGATGTGATCACCTTATTTTGAGCCAGCAAGGCATCCATAGAATTGAGCTCTATTACTACCCTTCTTGGGCTTCTATCAGAGGCATAGAAGTACTCATTATTGGCCACAGTTTTTATGATGTCTATGGCCTCTTTAATTGTCTTCTTCTTATTAAGAGAGCCTCTTGAAGAGTGATCTAAGGCCTTTTTTGATTCTTGAAACAATCCTTCATAGAAAATGTGCAACTGTACTCACTCATTGAACATGTTCGGAGGGCACCTTCTTGTCAACTCCTTGTATCTCTCCCATGCTTCATAGAGAGTTTTCCCATCTTGTTGTCTAAATATTTGTACCTCAATCCTCAACCTGTTAACTCTTTGGGGAGGATAAAATCTTGCCAAGAACTTGTTCACCACCTCTTCCCAAGTTGTCAAACTCTCATTTGGAAAGGATTTTAGCCACTTTCATGCTTTATCCCTAAGAGAAAAAGGGAACAAAAGCAGTTTATAGGTGTCAGGGTGAATACCATTAGCCTTCACTGTGTCACAGATTCTCAAAAATGTGGTTAGATGTTCATTTGGATCCGAGCATTTCCTCCAAATGAACAGTTGTTCTGAACAAGAGTGATTAGCTGTGGTTTAAGCTCAAAATTGTTGGCATGTATGGTGGATTTCAAGATGCTGCTCCCACAATTCCCAAGATTGGGATTTATATAAGAGCCTAGCACTATCCTTTCTTGTGGGGGAGCATGGTTTCCCACTACTTCATCTGGATGATTGTGTGCTTCACCTTCCATATTTTGAGTTAGATTCTCTTCTTCTTCTTCTTCACCAACTACCCTTTTGCCTCTTGATACTACCTCTCTTTTCAATCTCAAAAATGTCCTCTCAGGTTCAGAATCGTAGGAAAGTACAGTTCCGCTCCTCCCTGTCATACACAACACAAAACACAATCTGAAACAAGGATGAGCACCCTCTTGGATAAAGGGTGGGTAAGTCCAGTTTAGTTGATACAAAGCATCAAAGAGTTAGTGTGATTCTTGTTAGAATGGTTATATATACAATGAACAATTGAGAATTTAAGTGCTTAAAAGAAATAACAAAAATAAAAGGCTAAAATTAAAATGATTAACAAAGTAAATAAAATGCTTGATCTAGATTCCCATCAACTTAATCATTGTCAATTCAAGATCAATCCCCGGCAACGACGCCATAAATTTGATGACTAGAATTTCACTATATCACTATAATGAATCCATCTTTGGCAAGTATACCAAATTGTCGTCAAGTAATAACTCACTATGAGTGAGGTCGAATCCCACAGAGATTGATTGATTGATTAATCAACTTTAGTTACTGGGCGATTTAGTCAAGCTAATTAAGAGGAATTGTTGAGTGTAGAATTTAAATAGCAAAATTGTAAATGACTTGAAAATAAAGGAAAGCAATAAAGTGCATAAATGTAAAGAGCAGGAAAGTAAATGGCAGAAACATAAATGACTGAATTGTAAATGGGGAATGGGTTGATAGCAGAAATTAAAGAAAGTTATAAAGAATAGAAAAAATTCATTGGAGTTGGGAGATATTGCTCTCTTTGGATTAAATTCAAATCATCTCATCTTCAATCATGCAACCCATTGACCTCTTGGCAATCATGATTGATTGAACCCCAATTCCTTGGTTATTCAATCTCTCAAATCTTGATAATCAGCCAATTTCTTGGTCTAATTGCTCATGAAGAGAGATAAGCTTGGTCCCTGATTTTACCACACATCCTCATAGATCCAAATATTTGGGCAGATTTCATGTCACCGTATCCAATCCCAAAATCCAGATCTACTCAATGTGAGAAGGGATTTCAAGTATTGTTTCATGTTTTCTTTTCCAAGGTTCCCATGAAACCCAATTTTCATTCAACCTCTTTTCCAAGATGATTGAACACTAAACATGAAGAACGAAATTCCTTATAGAAAATCAAAGAGAAGATGAAGAGAAGAAGAAATTCACTATCAGTTAATCCATCAAGTGCAATAGAGCTCCCTTCCCCAATGAGGGGGAAGTTAGCTACTCATAGCTTCAGGTGAAAATCAAAACTGGAAAAATAAAGCTAAGTACAGAAGTAAAGAAAAGTAAAACGTTCCAAAAGTCTCTAAAAGTGAAGTGTAAAAAGGAAGTCCTGAAAAAAAAGTTCCTCTAAATTCAAAGTACCACCTATTTATACAAAAATTCCTAACTCCTCAGGTGTACTTGCAAGTTTCTCAAAATAGGCTTTTTAGACTTTTAGTTGGCACACTCCCAAGCTAGCGTAGCATTTTTCAGGAAGGTGTAGCGCATGTACACCCACGCGTACGCGTCACCCACGCATGCGTGTCATCTTTGATTCTGGCCCTTGTCACACGTATGCGTCACCCAGCGTGCGCGTCAACTCTGATTCTGGCACTGGACACGCGTACGCGTCACCCATTCGTGCGCGTGACCTTCAATGCTTTTGGAAAATGCGCTCTTCCACGTGTACGCATCACCAGCCGAACTTTCCCACTCCGTATCGCAGACGCTCTTTGTAAAAACGTAGCGCCAAAGGCGCTCTTCCTGGAGGTTGTGCACGCTTTTGAAGAAAACATAGCGCCAAAGGCGATATCCTGGGGAGTGGAGCATTCTTGTGCACAACGGAGCGCCAAAGGCGCTCCCCTATTTCATTCTTTGTTGTGCTCCCCTGTTTCATTGCTTTCTTCATCCTTTGTTGTTCTTTTCTCCTGAAATTTAAGCAAACTTATCTCAAAGCAATGTCCCATAAATTTATCATGTAATTCATATAATTACATCATTTGAATGAGATTTTACCAATTCTATGGCCCTTTTAGATAAGAGAAAGAGGTTGATGATGTAAGTCATCAGAAGGCAATGGTCCCAACACGTCCTTGAGCCAGCAACGAGATTTTATTAATTTTTTATTAAACTTTATTTTATTTTACAATAGGAAAAGATATTATTTAGTTTTAGATAATATATTTTACATTAATTAGGATTTGATATAAAAGGGAAAAGATTCAGCCCTTCGGGCTCTCTTTTCACTTACACACTTCATTCCGCACTTCACAGTTTTGAGAACCCTAATTTTCTCTCTGAGCCATGAGCAACTAAACCTCCACTGTTAAGATTAGGAGCTCTATTTATTCTATGGATTAATACTATTACACTTATATTTTAATTAATTTATTGATTTTACTTTGAAGAATTGTTTTCGTTCTTCATCTTACGGATTTGGGTAGATCGAAAGAATAACCCTTATTCTATTTGATTTCTTGTAAACCTTGAAAAAGCAATTTACTTGAACAATAGCTTGAAAACAATTTTTCCTAAAGCACTAATTATCTGGACTTAACGGGATACATGACATATAATCCTCTTATATTTGGGTAATTAGGGTTTTTGTGGCTAATAAACTAGAATTGAACTTAACCCTCTAATTGAACTTAAGTGACCAAGGAATTGGCAGTTAACTTGGTTAGAGGAGACTAAATTACTAAGGAATTAGGGTTTAGTCACATATAGTTTGCAATGAATTGAATCTTGCATGATTAAAATAGTTGGTAAAAATAGAAATCCAGAAGATAAACAACTCCAAAACCTTAACTATTTTCTCATATATTCTCCACACCACTTTTACTTATTGTTTTCTGAATTCTTTAAATTTATTGTCTAATGCAATTAATTCTCAAAACACCAATTTCTACTTGCCTGACTAAGCTAATCACTCAATCATTATTGCTTAATCCATCAATCCTCGTGGGATTGACCCTCACTCACCTGAGGTATTACTTGGTATGACCTGATGTACTTGCTGGTTAGTTTGTAGACTTTGAAATCTACACCAAGTTTTTGGGATGCAGGCAGTAAAGAATAAGATCGGGAAGGTAATCAAAGCATTTTCCAAGAAGGAATTCAAGACAATACTTCCTTAAGTAATCCTCTACAACACTACTTTCATTCACCAACTTGGAGAAGACTGGGATATCCATAGGCCCCACAGCACTCATAATATCACTCCGGAGTCCACCTTGGTAGATCTTGGAAAACTAACATAATTCCTTTCACTTTCGTTCCTTTCAAGCTCTCATCTTAATCCTTCAATCTTTTCAATATGTCCGACCCCATAAACTCTCTATTCCTTCACAACATTCCGTTGAATTCCCGAGAATGACTATTCTTGTGACTCTAAATTCTTAAACATAAGTGCTCACGATCTTGTTACGTCTATCAACACTAGTTTACATAATTTATTCTTGATTCATGTCCAAGCATTGACTCTGGTTTTTAGCTAACTCACTCGAGGTTTCAAACTCACTCGACGTTTCAAACTCACTCGTCATCAAGCGCCAATCAATTCAATCAATCTTATTACATCGAAAACCTTAATAATCTGAAACGTGCTTAACTATATTAATATAGCATCACCATTTCTCATTGTTCTGATCAATTAGCTAATTTATTGCAATTCACTATCTTGTATGTATCAAGCTACTGAAACCTCCTCTTAAGAACATCTTTTTTCCAAACACAAACATTCTAACTTACGGCGTCCCAGACATACTAGATTCACCTCTTCATCTACCACTCATTCCCTGAAGAACTAACACCTCAGTTACAATCTCTAGGGATCACGCACGACACTGAGATAAGTGTGAGTATGTTTAAAGAGATATAAATCTCAGGAAGGAAAGAATAAACTACAAGTAGAAGAGTCTCATAAATTTGAAAGGATGCATAATATCGCAACTAAGCAATAATGTGCATGTACGAGAAAATATTCCAGAAAGAAGGCCATTTTATATCTTAATAAGAAATTTGAATCCAGGAACTCCAAAAGAGACAAGAAAAAGGTAGTGATGAATTAGATTAAAATAAGCTCAAACCTAATCAGAGGAGCACAAAGTTCACAAGAATATAAAAGAAAAGTTTGAATCACAAGTAGCAAGGATGGTCAAATACCATAAAGTGTGCCAGAAGGAAAATTAAACTACAAAAAGAATTTGGAATCCAAAGAACTGTGATAGGAATAGTAAGTGGAGAAACAATGCATGGATTTTGAAATAAAGTTTAGCTGAGTCAAGAAGTACATAGTTCATAGGAAAATGACTAAAGTCGATCGCATTGTTCACAAAATCCAGGAGAAAGATTAGGAACACTGTCATATAACATATTCACAAGGGACGGAAAAATTTAAGGAGGAATGAATTTACTTTTTCGAAAGAAATATATGAAACCAACATTTTTTAGAAGCAATATTGGTGCACGGAATTGTGATCACACTTTTCACAATTCCGCACAACTAACCAGCAAGTGCACTGGGTCGTCCAAGTAATACCTTACGTGAGTAAGGGTCGATCCCATGGAGATTGTCGGCTTGAACAAGCTATGGTCATCCTGTAACTCTTAGTCAGGTGGATTCAATTGGTTATGAGTTTTGATAATTGAAAGATAAATAAAACATAAAATAAAATTAAGATACTTATGTAATTCATTGGTGGGAATTTCAGATAAGCATTTGGAGATGCTTTGTTGCTTCTGAACATCTGCTTTCCTATTGTCTTCATCCAATCATGTGTGCTCCCTTCCATGGCAAGCAGTATAATCCTCTTGGATGAAAAATACCAGGTACGGTTTCTGCACGGCTAATCAACTGTCGGATTTCTCGTCTCGGATGAAAAATACTAGGTATACAGCTACCGCACGGCTAATCATCTGTCGGTTCTCACTAGCATCGGAATAAGATCTCTCTATCCTTTTGCACACTGTCACTGTGCCCAACATTCATGAGTTTAAAGCTCTTCATAGTCATCCCTTCCCAGATCCTACTCGGAATACCACAGACAAGGTTTAGACTTTTCGGATCTTAGGAATGCTGCCAATTGGTTCTAGCATATACCACGAAGATCCTAATCTCACGGACTCGGTCCGTGGATTAGAGACCTAAGAGAATATACTCTGGCTGTCGTCCAATGACTACGTTGAACATCATGTAGACCGCTTGTGGTTGTTAAGCACGCGGATCTTGGCTAAGCGAGTAACGAAGATAGTGGGTGATTGTCACGGGTCACCCCTTCATTCTGACTTAACTGAATTAAGTACGAGAGTATATCTTGGAGAAGAAGTAAGCATGAATTGAAAGAGAAACAGCAGTACTTGCATTAATTCATGAAGAACAGCAGAGCTCCGCACCTTAATCTATGAGGTGTAGAAACTCCACCGTATAAAATACATAAGAGAAAAAGGTCTAGGTATAGCCGAATGGTCAGCCTCCCAAATGTAACATAAAAATGTCTAAAGATTGCTAACTGATGTGAATACAATAGTAAAAATTGCTATTTATACTAAATTAGTTATTAGGGATTACAAAAAATAAGTAACTAAGTGCAGATAGTGCAGAAATCCACTTCTAGGGCCCACTTGGTGTGTGCTTGGGCTAAGCATTGAGCTTTACACGTGCATAGGCCATTTCTAGAGTTAAACGCCAGCTTGGATGCCAGTTTGGGCGTTTAACTCCAGTTCTGGTGCTAGTTCTGGCATTTTACGCCAGAAAAGGGTCTCTGGCTGGCGTTTAGACGCCAGTTTGGGCCATCAAATCTCGGGCAAAGTATGGACTATCAAACATTGATGGAAAGCCCAAGATGTCTACTTTCCAACGCAATTGAGCGCGCGCCAATTGGACTTCCGTAGCTCTAGAAAATCTATTTCGCGTGCAGGAGGATTGGAATCCAACAGCATCTGTAGTCCTTTCACAGCCTCTGAATCAGATTTTTGCTTAGGTCTCTCAATTTCAGCCAGAAAATACCTGAAATTATAGAAAAATATACAAAATCATAGTAAAGTTCAGAAATTTGATTTTTGCATAAAAACTAATAAAAATATAATAAAAAATAACTAAAACATACTAAAAACTATGTAAAAACAATGCCAAAAGGGTATAAATTATCCGCTCATCAATTATTAAAGGTATAAATAATGCACCACGTCAAAATAGATCCAAGTCAAAATAAATCATGCAAAATTTGCAAAAACGAGAATTAATTGGGATATGAATAGAAACTTTTGGTCTCAAGAATCTTAAAAGATACTTAGGGCACAATCGTTTAAGAATCATGCACAAAATCACAACAAAGTTGGTAGAAAATCCAGTTGTGTCTAAGAAAGATAGTCTAAAGTAAACTTTCTCCATCCGTCAAATAAAGAATAAGCGATACGTTGTAAACAAAGAAATTCAACTACAATAACGAAGTTCCAAAGTGCATACAAGGGGATGTATGCTGTATTTGACAATGATCTTATGAAAATTTCAAAAATAGTTGTGAAAATAGTCATGTAAGAGGAGAATTAAGTTGAAATTTCACAAAGAGGGTCAAAAACAAGAACGCCAGGGAGAATTTACAAGGAAAGTTATATTGCACCAAAACAGGTTTAGAGTTGATCAAGAAATTACATCGTCTAAATAATGAAACGCAAGATCGATGACATCCTTGTAGAAGAATAAACTAAATTGTTCTTCAAAAGATCTAATACAAAATTCCAAGAGGATTTCATAAAATGTGACGTATCACTGCGGAACAACTTCGAATCGCCTCAAGGGTTTCATAGCTCATATAGAGGAATGTGAAGTCAGCAATCGTGTTGCCAGAATCAAAAGGAGCAACTGAGTGTATGATTAATCATATTACGCATAAGAAAACTCAAATCAAGTTTTAAGAAAAGGCAGTGAAACAGGAAATTTCAAGATGAGAAAAAGAAGGAAAAGTGATTCATAAAAAAATGTGGCAAGAATATAGTGCATCCATCAACATACTATAGTTAAAATGAATACCTAATGTTTTTCAAAGTTTTAAGGATCAATGTCTTGATGGAATGGGTTTAATTCAAAATAAGAACACAAAGTTCACAAGTGAGAGTAGATGAAATCAGTGGTTAGTGTTTTCAGAGACCCAAGAATCATTTGTTGCACCATAACAAATCCAAAATCAAATCAAGGAGCAAGGAATTTGTGAAAAAGGCTATAAATAGTAATAAGGATAAACATTTCAAAAGATTCATGATACAACCAAATACAAAACTAAGTAAGGGCATGCATGAATGATAAGATAAAGGGTAGATAAATAAGTCAATCACATTCCAAGAAAGAAATAAAGAACAAGGAATCTTAATGCAATTGATAGAGAGAGGTACTGCCAAACACGAGTAAAGAGCATATGTCGAAATAGAACCATTCCCTAAAACTCACGTCTCTAAACTTAGCGATCCCCATCAATTTTCAATTGGAATTTGTCTTTGATAACCTATTAGTGTTCTCAATATACAAACCCATATTATTAGGTTGGCCAAACCCGATACCATGAAATGTGCACAGTATACTAATAGAGTTAAATCAGTAGACAGTCACGTGCATAAAGCTCTAACTCTTGTCATCTGAACAAGACCTACTACATGACAGACATTCAGAGTATGCAATTGAAGCATAAGTAGTCCATCCCTCAGGCTTACGAGGACGAACTGCTCTGATATCATAATGTAACACCCTAATATTCAAATCCTTATACTCAAGCCATAAGTCAATGATAATAGGGTGGTGTGACTTTCAAGGTGGATTATAATACATAAACATATATATAAGTTAAAAGGAAGTATTAAACGAAAAGTCTAAAAAAGGAGTAAAATGAAATCACGAAACGAAACACTCACGTTTCGATAGACAGAAGAGGAGACGCACCCAGAAATCAACATAAAGACAACGTAGTAAAGGAGAATAAAATAAAGACAGGATATAAGTGTATAACTTAAGTGAATAGTCACTAGTCGTGACCTGCGAAGTTTAGGCCGGCTAGGGTATAAAATAAAATCAGTTTGACAACAATATTTTCTATCTCTCCTAAAATATACATCAAAGCCTCTATAGGAAAGTTTTCCAAAATGATATATACATATAAGTAAGTTTTTCAAGATAAATACAGAGAGATTCTAAGCAAAAGTAAAATAGGAGTCCAATGATCTTCGCCATCTTTCAGATGAATCACAGCTCACTACTGAGCTCCAAGATTTGTATCTAAAAAATAAGAGATATATATGTAATGAGAACCCCCGACGCATGGGTTCCCAGTACAGTAAAAGTGCCAAATAAATACAATCCACTATAATAGGAACTCACTAAGCATCCTAAGCTTTCTTTCATCAAATATTTATTCTAGGTCCTCCCTAAGCCATAAACAGGCAACTGTCATTAAAGAATACTAAATCTAATTCAGCTTTCTCATCTTTCTTAACTTTCTAACTCTCTAACATAACAGAACTAGAATCATAAGCAGAACCATCACTAGCTATTTTGTCTCAGTAATTCTATATCAATACCTCATATCTTCACTTGGAGCAAGTGAAATCACTTCACTGCATCTACCCAGAGAGCTCAAATTATCTCATTCAATATTCATCATTGTTAATCATTCATCTTATCATTTCATTTCAATAAAGACAGTCCTTAGCGTCAACCGACACTAGCATGAGGGACCTCTCAATTGTACAAACACAAGCAATGCAGACAAGTAATGCACAAGTAGATTCAAGTAAGGAAAATAGCACATAATCACATAGTATGGCATATTCAATTAGGCAAACCAAATACAAATAAGCAAACCCAAACAAATCAAACATCTGCAAATGATGTATGCCTGCCCTATGGCTGATGATATCATCTGTCAGTTATACAGCCAACCCGATACACCCGGTAGTTAACCCGGATATTGTCTCTCAACACGAAGAGAATCCTCAACCTAAATCATTCACACCACAGCCAGGAATCAAATCGAATGAAATCCTCAACCTTCTCCATTCAATTCTTGAATGTAACAAGAGAGAGAATCCTCAACCTCGCTTGCCCACCGTAATAAGAGAGGGAATATTCAACCTTATCTTGTTCATCATAGCAAGAGAGAGAATCCTCTCTCTCAACTTGCCTTTCCTGTCATTCAAATTAATAATCACAAAGTTAAACCAAAGGGAATTTTCGACCTTCAATCCAACCCTTGGGTGCGACAAGTGAGGAAATCCTCAACCTCAACTCGCCTACCCCAATAAGAGAGGGAATCCTCGATCTCAACTTGTTTATCACAACAACCGAGAGAATCCTCAATCTCAACTTGCCTATACGTGAGCGGGATAACACCATCATCCTCACGATGCAAATCTTATTGCCTCTCTAATCACAATCACAACATGAGAAAGGGAATCCTCTACCTCAACTCGTCTATTCATTCTGGGATATAGTTCCGTCACACTTCACCATGATCCTCATTATCAATCTTATGATCATCATTATCCTCATTATCAATCTCATCTCATTTCATATTCAATCTTACTTAAGTTAATTCATCATTATCCATTCACTCTCATCAACAATTATCTCATTCATAATCATCATATATCACTTAACATCTTATTCATTGCTCCCAATTTTACTAACTCAAATCATTTTACTTTATCCTTAACTCGTCCATCCTCAATTCCACCGGCTCTAGACTCATATCGAAGTTTATAAAGGTTTAGAAGGTCAAAAGAATAGTTGAAAGCCATAAAAACATATTTTTCCAAATTCTGGGAGGTGTGCGTATGCTTACATGTGGTGTGTGTACGCATAGGTTGAAACTTGGGTGTCTGCGTACGCATGCAAAGGCCCACGTACGCATATGCCCAATTTTGGACCATACCACGTACGCAGGTAGTGTCCACATACACGGAAGCACTTGGCAGAGACCAATGCCCGCGTACGCGCGTCACGTTCTGCGTATGCATCTATGTCAGAAACCAGAAAATCTGATATGTTGGAAAATCAGTTTTTCAGTCCAATTTTTTAAACCTCATAACTTTTTTCACAAAATTCTGTTTTCAACCATTATTGAACCATTGGAAAGATCGATAAATGAATTTCCAAAAAAATCCAATTTTGAAAGATTTCCAACTCCGAGGACCGAGTTACGGCCCACCGAAGTTGGCCAAAAATCTATTTTTATCAAAAACACACATTTACCTATTTCCAATGATTCACAAGCCTCAATCATTTTCAACTAACAAAATGAATCCAAACCAATTCAAGTCACATATTCACACACAACCAAATCTAAACCCACTCAATCTACACATTCCAACTCAAATACATCCATTCTACATTTCAAAAATCTCATTTTTTACTATTTCATTAATCAATCAAATTCTCATACATTCCATACCAATTCTTCATTCAATCTCATACATTATCACACAATTCAATCATCACTTATCGTCCTTACCTTTTTCCGGCCTCCATCCCAAAATTCACGGCCTACGGCCCAAATTCATAATTTCAATGCATATTCCACAATCCAATAATAATTATCCAATTTATCAAATTTCTCAACACACCAAACTTGCAAATTCACATAATTCTCAATCTAATAATTAATTTCCATAATATATCAACTATACATATTAATACCAACCATTTACACAATTCAAACCTAATCCTAGGGGCATCTGGCCTAGGAATTATCATCATACCACATGGTACTTAAATAAAATTTAAACCATACCTTAATGATGGCGGTTCACACCCAAACACATCGTAACTCAAGATTCCAAGGCTCTCAATCATCACGAATAAGCTTTAGCTACCAACACCTTGTTCCAAGTGCTCCAAATACACCAACAACACTAACATAACCAATTTCACATACACATTAATCTAGGGTTCATAAAATTTGTTAAATCACAAGGGTTTTGAGGTTTCTTACCTTAACCCACTCAACTTTGTGATGAATATCACCAATGGCTCATACTAGAGCACTCCTAAATAACCAAAATCACAAAATTACTCAACACCCATAACAAATTTTGAATTTAAGGAGGAAAATTGAAACTGGATAGAGGGCAGTGGTATACTCACCACAATACCTAGATAGAATTGAAAAGGGTGAGAAGAGTGATATGTGGTAGCAAACAGCTCGTCAATCAGAGCTTTGGATCAAAAGTTATAGTGGTTTAAAGTTTGATGGAGTTAGGGTTTTCTCTCTTCTTCCTCTCTTCTCCATTTCAGCACCTCACTCTCTTTCTCTAGGGTTAATGAGCTAGAATACTCATAACTAAGGTTTATATATGTTGGATCTTGGGCCCACTTAGGCCCGGTTCACTTGGTTTAGCCCGTTGGCCCAATTTTGGGCCAAAATCATTAAGATTAACATTTTAAATCGAGCTTTAAATATTTTTTACTTTCTAAATCATAAATTCTAACTTTTTAATCTCTCTCTCATAAATTATTTTTCTTAGCTGCAGTACCGGATAGATCTCATCCAGTACTACCAGTCAAATTTCCATTATGCGTTTTCACGCAAAAAACTATGTTTTCCGACTCAGAAAAATTCACTAAGTCTAAATATCATATTTAAATTTCCAAATTATGGTTCTAAATTTTTCTAAGTATTTTTGCCCATATTTAATTTATTATTTATTTAATTACGATTTGACTAGATTTTACAATACTAACACAATGAAAGATAATGTAGTGCATGTGAGTGTCAGTAGTCCACTCTTAATTTATTTCCTGTTTTCTTTTCTTTTAGTTTGTTTGTTCTTTCTTTTCTTGTTAATTTATTTTATCTTAATTTTCTTTATTTCATTTCTATTCTTTAAGTATTTTGCTATCTTTCAATTTCAATTTTACTTGCTTATCTATTTAAACTTTTTATTTATTTGATTTTTCCCTTGATCGCAATTCTTTGCATTATTTGACACAGTTCGATATCACTGAGCATTTTATACACTTTTTGACACAAATACTAAGTAATTCTCGGGTCGAACCCACTCTTTTTTAGAGGAGTCATATTTGCTACCTGAACTGAGATCTTGATACAAGGTTGATTCAACATCCTGTCAAGGTTACTAAAAATCAAGTGAAATAAGTTGGCACGCCCGTGGGACTCTGGGTTAAGTTAACGTGTCAAAATTTGTATGCGATTATGCAATGGCAAATAATAATATCTGATAGAGCCTCTACTTCGACTGATATATATCTACAACCTCTTGTTAATGAGTTGAATCAGTTTTTATCTTTTTAGGTATCCACTAAATTTAATTTCACACTTAGAGTCATATCACTACAAGATTTATATTTAGTTGAGGGAGTCTTTTAGTATATGTTTTTAAAAACCTCCAAAATATATTTTATTTGTGGCAATTTATAAAACTTTTCCTTACAGTTAATTCATGATTATAATTTAAACTCTCACTTAAAAAAAAACTCTATTCTCTAAGTATTCCGAGGGTTACCTGAAACTGTAGGTCGATCTCAGACGAGATCTTCTGTGCTGATCGGTGTTGATGTGTCCGACTTGTGGGTGGTGGCCGGAGCCGCCGTGCCTGATGAGCGGATAATTTATACGCCTTTTGGCATTGTTTTTAATATATTTTTAGTAGAATCTAGTTACTTTTACGGATGTTTTCATTAGTTTTTATGTTAAATTCACATTTCTGGACTTTACTATAAGTTTGTGTGTTTTTCTGTGATTTCAGGTATTTTCTGACTGAAATTGAGGGACTTGAGCAAAAATCAGATTCAGAGGTTGAAGAAGGACTGCTGATGCTGTTGGATTCTGACCTCCCTGCACTCAAAGTGGATTTTCTGGAGCTACAGAACTCAAAATGGCGCGCTTCCAATTGCGTTGGAAAGTAGACATCCAGGGCTTTCCAGAAATGTATAATAGTCCATACTTTGGCCAAGTTTAGACGACGCAAACCGGCGTTCAACGCCAGCTCTCTGCCCAAATCTGGCGTCTAGCGCCAGAAAATGAGCCAAAACCAGAGTTCAATGCCCAAACTGGCACAAAAGCTGGCGTTCAACTCCAAGGAGGACCTCTACACGTGCAACACTCAAAGCTCAGCCCAAGAACACACCAAGTGGGCCCCGGAAGTGGATTTATGCATCAATTACTTACTTCTGTAAACCCTAGTAGCTAGTTTATTATAAATAGGACCTTTTACTATTGTATTAGGCATCTTTGGTCTCAGTTTTAATCCATTGTTCATCTTAGGAGACTATTGATCACGTTTTAGGGGGCTGGCCATTCGGCCATGCCTGGACCTTTCACTTATGTATTTTTAACGGTAGAGTTTCTACACTCCATAGATTAAGGTGTGGAGCTCTGCTGTTCCTCAAAGATTAATGCAAAGTACTACTATTTTCTATTCAATTCATCTTGTTTCGCTTCTAAGATATTCATTCGTACTTCAATCTGAATGTGATGAATGTGACAATCATCATCATTCCCTATGAACGCGTGCCTGACAACCACTTCCGTTCTACCTTAGACTGAATGAGTATCTCTTAGATCTCCTAACCAGAATCTTCGTAGTGTAAGCTAGAATGATGGCGGCATTCAAGAGAATCCGGAAGGTCTAAACTTTGTCTGTGGTATTCCGAGTAGGATTCAATGATTGAATGACTGTGACGAGCTCCAAACTCGCGATTGCGGGGCGTTAGTGACAGACGCAAAAGGATAGTAAATCCTATTCCAGCATGATCGAGAACCGACAGATGAATAGCCGTGCCGTGACAGGGTGCGTTGACCATTTTCACTGAGAGGATAAGATGAAGCCATTGACAAGGGTGATGCCTCCAGACGATTAGCCGTGTCGTGACAGGGCATTAGATCATTTTCCCGAGAGATGACCGAAAGTAGCCATTGACAGTGGTGATGTATCACATAAAGCCAGCCATGGAAAGGAGTAAGACTCATTGGATGAAGATAGCAGGAAAACAGAGGTTCAGAGGAACGAAAGCATCTCCATTCGCTTATCTGAAATTCTCACCAATGAATTACATAAGTATTTCTATCCCTATTCTATCAATTATTATTCGAAAACACCATTATCAATTTATATCTGCCTAACTGAGATTTGCAAGGTGACCATAGCTTGCTTCATACCAACAATCTCCGTGGGATTCGACCCTTACTCACGTAAGGTATTACTTGGACGACCCAGTGCACTTGCTGGTTAGTTACACGGAGTTGTGAACCATGGTCTTGGCATCATGTTCTTGGCGCCATTTCCAGGGAAAGAAAGAGCAATGAATTTTACATAATTAAAGTGTAATCACGATTCCGCGTACCAGTGCCCGACTTGTGGGACTTGATGATGATGCTGATCCTTTGTCACCAGAGGGTGGTGGTACCTGCAAGGGACTCCGATGCTTAAGTTAGCAAGGGTATTAAGCAGGTTTTTAGTAGAATCAGAGTATGAGTTATACCTGGGTGCTCCAGTGTATTTATAATGGTGAGGAGTGACCCTTCTGGGATAAGATAGTTATCTTATCCTATCTTATCTTTGGGTGAGGTCATCTTATCTTCAAGGGAACCGCCTTTATCTTTCTAGGCTTTGGCTACCTTTAGATTTGGGCTGTGTTCCTTCGTTTGGGCCTTCTTGGGCCTCTGTAGTGATTTGGATGAGCTATTGAAGAGGTCGGATAGTCTGACTTGAAGAGGTCGGTCGACTTGTCATTAAAACATCCCGGGTCGGACAGCTCGACCCAGGGTATGAATAGTGCCCCTGCTCGAGCTCGGTCTTTCTTTTGAGGTCGAATCTTTAGTTTTAGGACTTCGATCTTTTTATGGTGAAGCCAAACTCGAGCATTTTGTCGACTTCTTCTTTGTAGAGTTCTCCTTTGAATGCGAAACATTTTTGAATTTTCATTCTTTTAAAAAAATGTGCGGCTCCTTGCTTTGGGGATAAGCGAGGGTTTAATAACCTCATTAATTCTTTTAATGGGCCGTTTCTTTGCCTCCCACGTTCATTTTGTACTTTTAACCAAAAATGGTTTTCTCTTCTCTGTAACTTCCTCCCTTTTCTCTTTGCCTGAGACTTGCATATTCGCATTTTTTTCTGCGACGCTTTTTGGCGATTGTTGGTGAAGGGCGATTCCGGATTTCGTTGCTCCGTCTTTTAACTTCTTCAGAGTTTTCTCCTTTCTCTTCAGGTTGGCTCTCGTTTCTTTTACTTCTTTTGTCGTTCCTTTTATTTCTTGGTGAAGGTTTGATTTTTCTTGAATGTATGTTGGAAAGCTTGAACCTTTTCATATTCTTTGTGCTTGTTTGTCTCTGTGATATGTTTTTCCTGGCTTCCTTTTCAACCTTCTGTATATTCTTGGTATTTCCCCCGATGGTTGAAGCTTTTTAGGGCTTTGCATGTTTGTTGCCTTCTTCTGTATAGCTAAAGCTTTTGGGATAATGGCTTGTTTGATTCTAGAGGAAGATTGTGTCTTTGATGATTTCCGCTTGGCACGTTTTGTTGCTTAGTAGTTCCGTTTGCTAATAGACTGAAACTGTAGTTTGGAAGGTGGCGATTTTGATGACTTTATTTGATTTGTGCCTTGTGGCTTTCATCTCAAAGTGTTGCTTTCGTTGAAAATAGGGTTATTATTTTCTTGTTAGGAAGGGTAGAGATGTAAGCTTGTAGATTTTCCTTGAGTCCTTGTTCTGTTATTGCCTCCAAAGGATGCACCTGGATTTTTGGTGGGGGTCCTGGGGTTTCCTTTTGTTGCTTTGTCTGACTTCTTGACACTTACGTGCTTTAGTTTGAGTTGTATCCATTTATTCCCGAGTTGCTCTCTTCAACTTGCCCGAGCTGTGTGATTAGTAACCCCCTTTTTCTTTTTTCTTACTGTAGGATTTTAGTTGACCCATGCCGTCTCAAAATAATATTGTCAAGACCTCCTCCAGAGTCCCCGAGGGCATGTCGGACTGGCTGGACTCCCTCGTGTTGATGTGTGTTTCTGTGGTAAATTCTGAATTCTGTGTGGAGCTAAGAAAGCATCTAGGATTTGTAGTAATCGGGAGCAAGAGAAAAATTATGAGCTAGTAGCCCCTGATTATGATGAGAGGGTCTGTTTCCCTACTTCGGTCCAAGGGGAACGCCCCTTCTTTTATGCCTATGACTATTTCTTCAGCCAAATAAAAATTACCTTTCCCTTTACTCCTTTTGAGACCAATTTGTTGTGGTCGTGCAATTTGTCTCCATCCCAACTCCATCCGAATTCATGGGGTTTTGTTAATATTTTCCAGTTGTTGTGTCAGGAACTGGATGTTAAGCCTTCCCAAACTCTCTTTCTTTACCTTTTCATTTTGACCAATCCTGGGATTTCTGCCAAAAAGAAAGCTTTCCGGGTTTCTTTTTGGTCTGCCCAAGGAAAAAAGTATTTTCGATGTATGATGAGTCTTTTAGAGACTTCAAGAATTATTTCTTCAAGGTTCGAGCTGTTGAAGGAGCTCGCCCCTTTTTTCTGGATTAGAATGACGAGCCCGCCTTTCCTTTAGAGTGGCAAAAGAATGTTGTGCTGTCGAGGTATATGTGGGAGATGTTGGACGAGGTCGAGCAGGCCTTTGTTAACATGTTGGAGGAGAACTGGGGACAACCTCCTTATCTGGAAACCAAAAAGTTTTTAGGAGATCCCTCGCTTCTCCGAGCTGAGCTGGGTAGTGGTTGACTTATTTTGTTTTCATTTTGTTTCATTTTGTCGAGTTTGTTCTTTTTCTCTCACTTTGTAACTGGGTTTTTGCTATGTTTTTTCCAGAGATGGTTAAAAACAATGATTCCATGAAGGCCTTCAAAAAGGTGAGGAAGGCGACTGCGGCCCTAAACATCTCGGCCAAGGTGGCTGGGAAAGGATCCTCTCATGTTTTACCGAAGCCCTCTGTATCGAGCTCTCTGGGACCGAGGAAGACGATTCCCACCCCTCGGGTTCATTTAGTCGATCCTCCACAGACTTCTGCTGCTACCTCTTCTCCTACCGGCGCTCCTCCTCCGAAAAAATAGAAAACAGCTGAGCCTTTTAACCTTGATACCTCTGAATTTGATGCTGTCGAGTTTGTGGATCAGCAAATTGGTCCTTATGGTACCATCCCTACTGACGATGTTTCTCTTCTTCGCCATCTGGATTTTATTACTCGGAGCAGCATCAAGATGGCACACATGGGGGCGGCTTTATATCGGACTGCCCAGAATCTTCCCATTAACGCTACAAAGGCTTTTATGGAGGAGGCTAAGTTGGAGTTTGAACGGATGAAAGGTTTGAAGGAAGAGCTCGAGGTGAAGGTGGCCAAGTTGGAAAAAGAGTTGGAGGGGGAGAAGACTCGAGCTATTGCTTTAGCGGCTTCTGCCAAGTTGTCTGAAGATATGGCTTTGAAGCACAAGGAGAGTTATGTCACGACCTACCGGGAGATGATGGGTCTTAGGGAGGATTTAGAGTCTGCCCGAGCTAATTATGCCGAGCTCCAGGGTCATCTTGTAGGCAGTGTGAATGCTGCTTATGAGAATTTGAAGGATCAAGTTCGAGTTCTTGCACCCAAGCTTGATCTTACTCTTTTTAGCTTGGACAACATCGTAAAAGATGGTAAGATCGTCCCTGATGACCCTGATGATGAGGATGATGTCAACCCTCCTCCTATGCCTTCTACCAAAGTCTCTGTTGCGCCGACTTCTACAACTCATGCAGGTGGTCATCCCAAGTCGGATCCTGATTGTCAGGTCCTGAACCGAGATGATGGGACGGTGGATGCGGTGCCCTTTCAGACTCGTCCTCCTTCACCCCGGGATGCTGCAACTGGGAACTCTTTAGATCCTCTCTGACTTATTCTGGATGTTTTGTATACAGCCCGGCTTGTGGGCTTTGAACTTTAAATTTTGTAATTGGTTGTTTTGACTGTGGATACTTTTTAGTTGCTTTTCTGTTAGCAACTTTGTTTTTTGGAAAAACAAAGTATCTCTTCAGATTCTTGGGGTCAACTTTAGGTGGCCTCTTGAGTCTTTGTTATTATTATAACTTGTTTCTTTCGTAATATGCTTATCCGCGCTTATCTGACATGTTCTAGGTTTTTTGGTAGTGTTGGAACCTTGTTGTCCGACCTCTTTTAGCTGTCTTCATATTTTCATAGTTGTAGCTTGATTCTTTTGAGGTTACAGATTTCTGGATCCAACTTGTCTGTCTTCTATTGGTCGATTTCTTTAACTTGGTTTTGTTTTGCGGCTACTTCTAGTAATCCCTCCTGATTGAATCCTGAGTCATCCCTTCTTATGAATTATAGTTTTTGGTAGCTTTGCCGAGTCGATTTGGTTGTGTCGACCTCCTCTGAGTTATCTCTAGTAATCCATTTTTGGATCTTTTGTCAGATCTCTTGTATGGATTACTTTTATAGCTTTTGTTCTGGGCCGACTTCATCATGTTGGGCCCTTCTAAGTTATTTTAGTAATCCTCTTTTTTGGACCTTGTTCAGGTCTCTTTCAGGGATTACTTTTATAACTTTTTGTTCTGAGCCGACTTCATCATGTCGGGTCTGATAAACCTCTATTTCATGGTTTATCTTGTGCTCATTTAAGTGGTTTTTATCAACTCTTTACCCACTTATTCATACTATTTGCATGGTTTTACATTTGCATTCCTAATTATGTGCTTTGATTGAAAACATGCTTCTTTAGCCTTAAGTTCCCTATGTTTTAATCCTCTCTTATTACCATTAGATGCCTTGATATGTGTGTTAAGTGATTTCAGAGATTACAGGACAGGAATGGCTCAGAGGATGGAAAGGAAGCATGCAAAAGTGGAAGGAATACAAGAAGCTGGAGAAATCGCTAAGCTGTCCAGCCTGACCTCTTCGCACTCAAACGGCTATAACTTTAGCTACAGAGGTCCAAACGATGCGGTTCTAGTTGCGTTGGAAAGCTAACGTCCAGAGCTTTGATTTGATATATAATATGCCATAGTTACCCTAAATCTAGGTGATGCGACCGCGTGATCTATACGGCCGCGTCGCAGTGACGAAAAACCAGCATGGCAGATTTCGCAACCAGCGATTTCTGGGGTATTTCTGACCCAGTTTTCGGCCCAGAAAGCACAGATTAGAGGCTATAAAGTGGGGGAATCCATTCATTTATAAAAACAAGCTCTCATATTCACAATTTTAGAAGTAGATGTAGTTTTTAGAGAGAGAGGTTCTCTCCTCTCTCTTAGGATTAGGATTTAGGATTTCTCTTAGTTTTAGGAGTGGCTCTCAATCCCAGGTTCTTTATTTTTATTTATTTTCTCAATTTAATTTATGAACTCTTCCATGTTACATATAATTTTCTTAATTAATGTTATTTAAGGTATTTCAGATTTAAGATTGCTTTGCTCTGTTTAAGATTGCTTTTAATTTGATTTAGATATTTATTTCCCTTTTGGCTTTGGTCAAGTGATTGGTAGTACTTGAGTTATCAAACTCAGCAAGTGATTAAAATTGGAAGATTCTGCTTAAGCTAGGATTGCTCTAACACTAGTCTCTCCACAGGAGTTGACTAGGACTTGAGAATCAAGCTAATCAGTCCACTTAACCTTCCTTTGTTTAATAAAGGCTGACCAAGTGGGATTAAAACCCAATTCTCTTCACACTTGATAAGGATAACTAGGATAGGAATTCCAATTTCTCATACCTTGCCAAGAGATTTTATTATTATTATTTTATTTTACTTGTCGTATAACATATTCCCTCCTTACTTCCAAAACCCCAATTTACAAACTCATAACCAATAATAAGAACATACCTCCCTGCAATTCCTTGAGAAGACGACCCGAGGTTAAATACTCGGTTATCAATTTTAAAAGGGGTTTTGTTATTTGTGACAAAGAAAACGTTTGTACGAAGGGATTTTTGTTGGTTTAGAGACTATATCTACAACGCGACTGTTTTTATAAAATTCTTTACTGGCAAAAATCCTAACGTCAAAATGACGCCGTTGCCGGGGAATTGCAAACGTGTGCCTTATTATCGGTTATTGTAAATATTTTATTTTTTCTTGTTTATTTATTTTTATTTTTGCTTTTTCTTAAGTTAAGAGGTTATTGGTTTTTATTTTAAAATTTTTATTTTATCTTATCTTATTTCAGAAATCAAATTTCAAAATTCAAATTTAAAAATTTTCAAAATTCAAATTTAAAAATTTTCAAATTTCAAAAATTCAAAATTTAAAATTTTAAAAGTCAAAATGTCAAAATTTAATTTTCAAATTCAAAATTTAAATAATTTTTTAATTTAAATTTGTTTTTATTTTTGTTTTTAATTTTTATTTGCTACTATGAACTCTCACCCCTTTGGCTATGAGTCTGGTTACAATTATGTTGCAGGAAGAAGAAATTACAATGAGAACAGGCATCAAAGTTGGAACAATCAAAGATGGGAGGAGCCACAAGGATTTGATCAACCCTCATGGCAACAACCACCTCCGATGGACTATCAACAACCACCACCATATGCCTATAAACCCTCTCCTCAACACAGCTTTGAACCATCATACTCACAAGCCACCTACAACCATTCACCTCCATATGACCCTAACCCGTATCCACCATACTAACCACCCTATGAACCAAATGAACCCTCCTATCCACCCCAAACCTCCATGGAGAAAGCACTTGCCGATCTAAACTCTATTATACAAGCTCTCTTTGCCCAAATCGGACCACCAAATACCTTCAACATTCAACCCTCAAGCTCTAGTGCACTTCCTTGTCAACCACAGAATGATCTCTCCATCCCATCACCACTATCCATGGAAGAGCACCCACATCCATCAATCCAAGAGCAACATGATCTCAATGATGCTATTGACATGGAACAAGAGAGAAGGGATCATCTTCGCGAATCCATACTTCATAAGGAGCTAGAGGAGGCCCTAAAGGTGAAGGTAGTAAAAACCCTTGAAGTCGAAGGAGTGGTTGAAGAATTAGTCAAGGAAGAATCAAGGGATCATCTCAAGGAAGCAGCGGATCGATTTCAAGCAACTCTATATCAACTAAATCAAGCAATAAGTCAATTAGGTTCCCGATGCTCGGACACTCAAAGTGCTCCCATGGCTTCATGTGGGCAATCTAATGAAGAACGTAGCATGAAGGAGATATTAGAAACTCCAGTGGACAGTACGGAGCATGACTTTGTACTGGAACAAGTGGAGGAAGCTGTAATTATCGAAGAAGAAGAAGTGGTTGCAGACTTAGGAGATGCTGAACCTCCATGGGAAAGTCAGGTTATAGAACCTCCTTCCAAGGCGATTGAAATTGATGTTGAGGAGGGTGTACAACCTCCAAGGCATATCATGATTAAGAACTTGGAAGAGGTCGATCAAGAGATGGGGATTAAAGAAGAAGAAGCACAGCCTCCCATGCCCTTGGTAAGTAATGAAGAAGAGATTGAATTGGAAGAAAGCTACCAAGAGGAAGAGGTTGAAATTAAAGAAGCTTGCAAAGAGGTGGAAGTTGTCAAAGAGCACAAGGGAGTGGAGTTTGGAATCACCTTTCCAAAGTTATTAGAGACCCCTCCCCCTAAGTTGCCATCATCCTTCACAACATTCAAGTGGGTAAAATTCATACCCCTTAGCTTTCTAATCCCACTTGAATATGGGCTACTGGAGACGGATGGTCAACTTAGAACTCTTTGTGGCATTAAGAATAAGAGGAAGATGGTCAGTGGTAAGAACTATCCTGCAAGGTTCATTATGGTTGGAAGCTTAAAGTTTAAACGCAAAGGTTGGTGTCAAGCTCAACTGAATGGGTCTAGGAAGTTGTTTGGACGCCTCAGTAAGAATTCTAAGGCTGAACCACCCGGATGGAATCATGATGATCAACAAGAAGACGGGTGCAAAAGTAAGGTTTGGGATCCTGGAATCTGTTCTGACATCCAACACCCCGGGAGCCTAAGAATCTGTTTGAAGCTGCTCAAAGGCTTTACGTGCCTAGTTTGGGACCCCGGAGGCTATTGGAATTCCAAACACTGGTGGAGATTTTTGGATGAATATAAGCATAAGCCACCATAACAGGAAGCTCATCAAATGTCCAACTTAAGGACTTTAACTAAAAGTGCTAGGTGGGAGACAACCCACCATGGTATGATCATTCCTTTTTCATTTTTAGTTAGTTTTATTTGTTTTTGAGTTTTATTTTATTTTATTATATTTAACCTGGAGTTTTGCATCACATTCATATTAACACTGCATTCTGCATTTTTCATGCATAAAAAAAAGAGAAGCACGCACGCGACGCGGCAGTGTCGCTGACGCGTCCGCGTCATGTGGGAAAAATGGCTCCAACGCGACCGCGTCACTCACGCGGCCGCGTGACCAGGATTTCGACGTCAAAATGGTGCACACCTGAAAGTTGTGCTAGAGTGGTGCTGGACTGGCACTGGACGCGCAGTCCCTCTCACGCGATCGCGTGCCTCACGCGTCCGCGTCATGTCCTTCTGAAAGCCCACTCACGCGATCGCATGCCCCACGCGATCGCGTCACCCAAAATTTGGCACTAATATGATTTTGAACAGAGAGTTGTGCGAGTGCGAGGCTACCCTCGCGCCATTAGCCTAAAACGGGTCACGCGACCGCGTGACCGACACGACCGCGTCAATCAGTTTAAGCGCAAGTCACACGACCGCGTGCCCCACGCGATCGCGTCGCTTGCGCCGCACAACTTATCCTAATTTGCCAAATATCTTATCTTTTCTTCCCCAATCCTAATTTTTCCTCCCTCCTCTCTTACTTACTTCTTTTTCCCTTCTTTCCCTTCTCATTCTTATTATCTTTCATTTTATTTTATTTTAATTATTTACATATTTCATTCATTGCATTTTAATTTTGTGCATATTTTAATTTTTTTTCTTTTCTAAATTTATTATCTTACCATTGGTGTTAAATGTTCTTATTCAACTGTTGCATCTTGAATTATTTTGGTACTTAGTGACTTGTTTAATTCTGATTGAGTAATATTATTTCAATCAATGCTAATTTTTATATTACTAATATTCCTTTTGCATTGACATGAACTTACATTGTCTTTCATTACCCACTCTCTTCCACATTGTTGCAAATTTTGCAGCACTGGTATGCCATGGCTTCTATTGTTTTCTCACGTACATGTTGAAGCTTCCATGTAAATGAGACCCTTATCATTTGGCATTAACCCAACTATACTTCATTTATTTTCTTATCTCTATTATTGGGTTACCTTTCTTCCCTTTTTTTTTTCAGGATGGCCACCCGGAAGGGAAGCGGAAGACGTTTACATGGGGAGACAAACAAGTCCATCTGCACAATCTTTAGAGAAAAGCATCAGTTGAAACAACTCGTCCACCTTCACATCTTAGCATGCACCGAGGACGGTGCAATCTTTAAGTGTAGGGAGGTCGATACCGACTTCCAGGGGTTAGTTATCTTCTATCTCAACACCAATGTTTTATTTTCTTTATTAGTTCATTGTTGCATTGCATAATAGATTGCATGTGCAGTTGATTGCTTGCATTTAGTTACTACTTGGTTAAAGTAACTCCATTTTTGAAAAATTTCACTAATTTAAATTGAAAAAAAAATAAATAAAAATAAAAAAATTTTATGTGTTAAAACTTGTTTGAAGTTGTATTTGGAACATGGTTTTTGAGCTAAAGAACACACAACCTGTGAGATTTTGAGCTTATTTATATGGTTACACTATTTAACCATAATATTTTTATTCTTGTGTGTTTTCTTCTCTATAATTGCAATCTTAGCTTTGTTCCATTCTATATGTCCAATATTTAGTGTATTTACATGCTTACATATGATTGAGGCCATTATTTGATTTTAGCTCACTTATCCCAAATAAGCCTACCCTTTAAATCACCCTTGTCAGCCACCTTGAGCCTTTTAATCCCCATTTATTCTGTATTTTACCACATCACTAGCCTTAAGCAGAAAAACAATTAAATATCCCAATTGAATCTTTGGTTAGCTTAAGATAGGGATTGTGTAACAATTAAGTGTGGGGAAACTGTGGGAACATGGGTTAATAAGGGAATGTATCATGTTTCTAATTTATTTGAATATTGGGAATTTGGGAACCTACTCATGAAAAACCAAAATAGAAAAATAATGGAGAATCCATGTGCATTGATAAGTTATGTTTGCTTTAATGATTCAAAAAAAAAAAGAGAGAAAAAAGAAAAATATATATATAATATAAATAAATAAATAAATAAAGGGGACAAAATTACCCCAATGCTAAGTTAATAAAAATATCAATGCACATGTGACAAAAGTAAAGAAATATAAAAAATTTGGTACATGAGTATGAGAATTATACAAAAGTGGGAATTATGGGTAGCTAGGCATGATTCTAGAGTTATATAGAGTGTATGTGTGTTAGGTAAGAGCTTGGTTAGTCAAAGATTCAATTTATAGCTCACTTAGCCATATATATACCCTCACCCTTACCTTAGCCCCATTACAACCTTGAAAAGACCTCATGATGTTTGCATTGGTACATTAAATATTTGTTGATTGGTTAGATGAAGAACAATGTTTAGAAAGCATGATTAGAGAAGAATAGAGTGATTAACCCTAGATACTTGAGAGATTTGAGTGATATACACGACCAGTAAGGGTTCAATGCTTGATTCTATGTTCCCTGCTTTCATGAGCTATCTTCTTACAAGTTTACTTGTCTTTATTTTATATGATTTGAATTAGTGAAATTTGAATTATTTTTGTCTTGGAGAACTTATTTACTTTTAACCAAGTAGGTAGAATCATTTTGCATGTAGTTGCATTCATATAGGTAGGTTGCATTTCATACTCTCTATCATTCCTCTTCATCTTTATAGCTTCTCTTGAGCTTAGCATGAGGACATGCTAATATTTAAGTGTGGGGAGGTTGATAAACCTCTATTTTATGGTTTACTTGTGCTCATTTGAGTGGTTTTTATCAACTCTTTACCCACTTATTCATACTATTTGCATGGTTTTACATTTGCCTTCCTAATTATGTGCTTTGATTGAAAATATGTTTCTTTGGCCTTAAGTTCCCTATGCTTTAATCCTCTCTTATTACCATTAGATGCCTTGATATGTGTGTTAAGTGATTTCAGAGATTACAGGGCAGGAATGGCTCAGAGGATGGAAAGGAAGCATGCAAAAGTGGAAGGAATACAAGAAGCTGGAGAAATTGCTAAGCTATCCAGCCTGACCTCTTCGCACTCAAACGGCTATAACTTTAGCTACATAGATCCAAACGACACGGTTCTAGTTGCGTTGGAAAGCTAACGTCCAGAGCTTTGATTTGATATATAATATGCCATAGTTGCCCTGACTCTAGGCGACGCGACCGCGTGATCCATGCGGCCGCGTGGCAGTGACAAAAAACCAGTGTGCCAGATTTCGCAACCAGCGATTTCTGGGGTATTTCTGACCCAGTTTTTGGCCCAGAAAGCACAGATTAGAGGCTATAAAGTAGGGGAATCCATTCATTCATAAAAAAAGCTCTCATATTCACAATTTTAGGAGTAGATGTAGTTTTTAGAGAGAGAGGTTCTCTCCTCTCTCTTAGGATTAGGATTTAGGATTTCTCTTAGTTTTAGGAGTGTCTCTCAATCCCAGGTTCTTTATTTTTATTTATTTTCCCAATTTAATTTATGAACTCTTTCATATTACATATAATTTTCTTAATTAATGTTATTTGAGGTATTTCAGATTTAAGATTGCTTTGCTCTGTTTAAGATTGCTTTTAATTTGATTTAGATATTTTTTCCCTTTTGGCTTTGGTCAAGTGATTGGTAGTACTTGAGTTATCAAACTCAGCAAGTGATTGAAATTGGCAGATTCTGCTTAAGCTAGGATTACTCTAACACTAGTCTCTCCACAGGAGTTGACTAGGACTTGAGAATCAAGCTAATCAGTCCACTTAACCTTCCTTTGTTTAATAAAGGCTGACCAAGTGGGATTAAAACCCAATTTTCTTCACACCTGATAAGGATAACTAGGATAGGAATTCCAATTTCTCATACCTTGCCAAGAGATTTTATTATTATTATTTTATTTTACTTGTCATATAACATATTCCCTCCTTCCAAAACCCCAATTTACAAACTCATAACCAATAATAAGAACATACCTCCCTGCAATTCCTTGAGAAGACGACCCGAGGTTAAATACTCGGTTATCAATTTTAAAAGGGGTTTGTTACTTGTGACAACCAAAACGTTTATACGAAGGGATTTTTGTTGGTTTAGAGACTATATCTACAACGCGCCTGTTTTTATAAAATTCTTTACTGCAAAAATCCTAACGTCAGGGTCCTTCTAAGTTATTTTAGTAATTGGTGCACGAAATTGTGATCCTTAACAACGGCGCCAAAAACTTGGTGCTCGGAACGTAATTCACACACTTTGTCACAACTTCGCACAACTAACCAGCAAGTGCACTGGGTCATCCAAGTAATAAACCTTACATGAGTAAGGGTCGATCCCATGGAGATTGTTGGCTTGAAGCAAGCAATGGTCACCTTGTAAATCTCAGTCAGGCAGATTCAAATGGTTATAGAGTTTTAATAATTAAAAGATAAATAAAACATAAAATAAAGATAGAGGTACTTATGTAATTCATTGGTGAGAATTTCAGATAAGCGTATAGAGATGCTTTTGTTCCTCCTGAACCTCTGCTTTTTTGCTGTCTTCATCCAATCATTCCTACTCCTTTTTATGGCAAGCTTTATGTAGGGCATCACCGTTGTCAATGGCTACTTCCCATCCTCTCAGTAAAAATGGTCCAAGATACGCTGTCACCTCACGGCTATTCATCTGTCGGTTCTCGATCATATTGTAATAGGATTCAGTAATCCTTTTGCGTCTGTCACTACGCCCAGCACTCGTGAGTTTGAAGCTCGTCACAGCCATCCCTTCCCGGATCCTACTTGGAATACCACAGACAAGGTTTAAACTTTCTGGACCTCAAGAATGGCCGCCAATAGTTCTAGCCTATACCATGAAGACTCTAATCTCACGATCAGAAGGCTAAGAGATACACATTAAAGCTTGTTTGCATGTAGAACGGAAGTGTTTGTCAGGCACACATTCATAAGTGAGAATGATGATGAGCGTCACATAATCATCACATTCATCATGTTCTTGTGTGCGAATGAATATCTTAGAGAAGAAATAGGCTTGAATTGAGTAGAAAAATAATAGTACTTTGCATTAATTCATGAGGAACAGCAGAGCTCCACACCTTAATCTATGGTGTGTAGAAACTCTACCGTTGAAAATACATAAGTGATGAAGGTCCAGGCATGGCCGAATGGCCAGCCCCCATAAAGGTCTAAGATAGCATAAAACTAATCAAAAGAACTCGCCTAACATGATAGTAAAAAGTTCTATTTATACTAAACTAGTTACAAGGGTTACAGAAATCAGTAAATGATCCAGAAATTCACTTCCGGGCCTACTTGGTGTGTGCTTGGGCTGAGCATTGAAGCTTTCACGTGTAGAGGTCTTCCTTGGAGTTAAATGCCAATTTGTCACCTGTTTCTGGCGTTTAACTCTGCTTTGCAACCAGTTTCTGGTGTTTAACTCCAGAATAGGGCAGAGAGCTGGCGTTGAACGCCAGTTTGCATTGTCTAAACTCGAGCAAAGAATGTACTATTATATATTGCTGAAAAGCCCTGGATGTCTACTTTCCAACGCAATTAAGAGTGCACCATTTGGACTCATGTAGCTCCAGAAAATCCACTTTGAGTGCAGGGGGTCAGAATCCAACAACATCTGTAGTCTTTCTTCAACCTCTGAATCTGATTTTTGCTCAAGTCCCTCAATTTCAGCCAGAAATTACCTGAAATCACAGAAAAATACACAAACTCATAGTAAAGTCCAGAAATGTGATTTTTAATTAAAAACTAATAAAAATATACTAAAAACTAACTAAATCATACTAAAAACTATGTAAAAACAATGCCAAAAAGCGTATAAATTATCTGCTCATCACAACACCAAACTTAAATTGTTGCTTGTCCCCAAGTAACTAAAAATCAAATAGGATAAAAGGAAGAGAATATACTATAAATTCTAAAATTTCAATGAAACTTAGCTCCAATCAGATGAGCGGGACTAGTAGCTTTTTGCCTCTTGAATAGTTTTAGCATCTCACTTTATCCATTGAAGTTCAGAATGATTGGCATCTATAGGAACTCAGAATACAGATAGTATTATTGATTCTCCTAGTTCAGTATGTTGATTCTTGAACACAGCTACTTTATGAGTCTTGGCCGTGGCCCTAAGCACTTTGTTTTCCAGTATTACCACCGGATACATAAATGCCACAGACACATAACTGGGTGAACCTTTTCAGATTGTGACTCAGCTTTGCTAAAGTCCCCAATTAGAGGTGTCAAAGGTTCTTAAGCACACTCTTCTTTTTGCTTTGAACCTCGACTTTAACCGCTCAGTCTCAAGTTTTCACTTGACACCTTCACGCCACAAGCACATGGTTAGGGACAGCTTGGTTTAGCCGCTTAGGCCAGGATTTTATTCCTTTAGGCCCTCCTATCCATTAATGCTCAAAGCCTTGGATCCTTTTTATTACCCTTGCCTTTTGGTTTTAAGGGCTATTGGCTTTTTTTTGGCTCTTGCCTTTTGGTTTAAAGAGCCTTTGGCTTTTTCTGCTTGCTTTTTATTTTTATTTTTCTCTTTTTTTCGCTAATTTTTTTTCTTTTCTCTTTTTTTTTTTGCAAGCTTTGTTCTTCACTGCTTTTTCTTGCTTCAAGAATCAATTTTATGATTTTTCAGATTATCAGATAACATGTCTCCTTTTCATCATTCTTTCAAGAGCCAACATATTTAACATTCATAAACAACAAATTCAAAAGACATATGCACTGTTCAAGCATTCATTCAGAAAACAAAAAGTATTGTCACTACATCAAAATAATTAAACCAGTTTCAAGGATGAATTCGAACCATGTACTTCTTGTTCTTTTGTAATTAAAACATTTTTCATTTAAGAGAGGTGATGGATTCATGGGACATTCATAGCTTTAAGATATAGACACTTAGACACTAATGATCATATAGTAAAGACACAAACATAAATAAAACATAAAGCATAGTAAATGAAAAACAGAGAAATAAGAACAAGGAGATTAAGGAATGGGTCCACCTTAGTGGGGGTGGTGTCTTCCTCTTCTTGAAGAACCAATGGTGCTCTTGAGCTCCTCTATGTCTCTTCCTTGTCTTTGTTGCTCCTCCCTCACAGCTCTCTGATCTTCTCTAATCTCATGGAGGATGATGGAGTGCTCTTGGTGCTCCATCCTTAGTTGTCCCATGTTGGAACTTAATTCTCCTAGGGAAGTGTTGATTTGCTCCCAATATTTTTGTGGAGGGAAGTGCATCCCTTGAGACATCTCAGGGATTTCATGGTGAGGAATTTCCTCATGCTCTTGTTGAGATCCATGATCTCTTGTTTGCTCCATCCTCTTCTTAGTGATGGGCTTGTCCTCTTTAATGAGGATGTCTCCCTCTATGTCAATTCCAGCCGAATTGCAGAGGTGACAAATGAGGTGAGGAAAGGCTAACCTTGCCAAAGTGGAGGACTTGTCAGCCACCTTGTAGAGTTCTTGAGGTATAATCTCATGAACTTCTACTTCCTCCCCAATCATGATACTATGGATCATGATGGCCCGGTCTATAGTAACTTCAGACCGGTTGCTAGTAGGAATGATTAAGCGTTGAATAAACTCCAACCATCCTCTAGCTACAGGCATAAGGTCCAATCTTCTCAATTGAACCGGCTTGCCTCTTGAGTCAACTTTCCATTGAGCTCCTTCCACACATATGTCCATGAGGACTTGGTCTAACCTTTGATCAAAGTTGACCCTTCTAGTGTAGGGGCGTGTGTTTTCTTCCATCATTGGCAAGTTGAACGCCAGCCTTACATTTTCCGGACTGAAATCTAAGTATTTCCCCCGAACCATAGTAAGCCAATGCTTTGGATTCGGGTTCACACTTTGATCATGGTTCCTAGTGATCCATGCGTTTGCATAGAACTCTTGAACCATTAAGATCCCGACTTGTTGAATGGGGTTGGTAAGAACTTCCCAACCTCTTCTTCGGATCTCATGTCGGATCTCCGGATACTCATTCTTTTTGAGCATGAAAGGAACCTCAGGGATCACTTTCTTCTTAGCTACAACTTCTTATTGCCTTCCCTTTCCTCTTTCTTGAGATTTCTCTGGCCTTAGGTGCAATTAATGGTTATGGAAAAATAAAAAGCTATGCTTTTACCACGCCAAACTTAAAATGTTTGCTCGTCCCCGAGCAAAAGAAGAAAGAAAGAAGGAAAAGAAGAAGAAAAATGGAAGAGAGGGAGAGAGGTGTGTATTCGGCCAAGGGGAAGAAGAGAGGGTTGTGTTGTGTGAAAATGAAGAAGGAATGAAGGGTTTATATAGGAGTGGGGGGGTTTAGGGTTTGGCCATTAGGGTTGGGTTTGGGAGGGAAAAGAGTTTGAATTTTGGAGGTAGGTGGGGTTTTTGGGGAAGAGAGGATGGATGTGAGTGGTGAAGAGGTGATGGGGAAGAATGATTGATGTGACTGGTGAGGGGTATTTATGGAAGAGAGTTATAAAAAGGTGTGAAGAGGAGAGAAGAAAATGTGGGGATCCTGTGGGGTCCACAGATCCTGAGGAGATCCTGTGGGATCCACAGATCCTGTGGGGTCAAGGACTTAACATCCCTGCTCCAATTAGGCGTGTAAAACGCTCTCAGCATGCATGTCTAGCGTTAAACGCCCAAATGTAGCCTGTTTCTGGCATTTAACGCCACTTCCATGCTCTGTTCTGGCGTTAAACACCAATCTGGTGCTTGTTTCTGGCGTTTAACGCCAGCTTGATGCTTCTTTCTGGCGTTAAATGCCAGTTTGATGCTTCTTACTGGCGTTTAAACGCTAGTAAGTTTCTCCTCCAGGGTGAGCTATTTTTAAAGCTGTTTTTCATTCTGTTTTTGATTTTTCAGTAGTTTTTGTGACTCCACATGATCATCAACCTAAAAAAAATAAAATAAAATAAAATAGATATAATTAAATAACATTGGGTTGCCTCCCAACAAGCGCTTCTTTAATGTCAATAGCTTGACAGTGAGCTCTCATGGAGCCTCACAGATATTCAGAGCATTGTTGGAAGCTCCCAACACCAAACTTAGAGTTTGAATGTGGGGGTTCAACACCAAACTTAGAGTTTGGTTGTGGCCTCCCAACACCAAACTTAGAGTTTGACTGTGGGGGCTTTGGTTGACTCTGCAGTGAGAGAAGCTTTTCATGCTTCCTCTCCATGGTTACAGAAGGAGATCCTTGAGTTTTAAGCACAAGGTTGTCCTCATTCAGTTGGAGGACCAACTCTCCTTTGTCGACATCAATCACAGCTCTTGCTATGGCTTAGAAGGGTATTCCAAGGATAATGGATTCATCCTCCTCCTTCCCAGTGTCTAGGATTATGAAATCAGCAGGGATGTAAAGGCTTTCAATCTTTACTAACACATCCTCTACTAGTCCATAAGCCTGTTTTCTTGAGTTGCCTGCCATCTCTAATGAGATTCTGGCAGCTTGCACCTCAAAGATCCCAAATTTCTCTATTACAGAGAGTGGCATTAAATTTATTCCTGACCCCAGATCACACAGAGCCTTCTCAAAGGTCATGGTGCCTATGTTACAGGAAATTAGGAATTTACCAGGATCCTGTTTCTTTTGAGGTAGAGTTTGCTGAACCAAGGCATTTAATTCCTTGATGAGCAATGGAGGTTCATCCTCCCAAGTCTCATTACCAAATAATTTGGCATTCAGCTTCATGATTGCTCCTAAATATTGAGCAACTTGCTCTTCAGCAATGTCTTCATCTTCTTCAGAAGATGAATAGTCATCAGAGCTCATGAATGGTAAAAGGAGGTTCAATGGAATCTCTATGGTCTCTAGATGAGCCTCAGATTCCTTTGGTTCCTCAAAGGGAAACTCCTTATTGGTCACTGAACGTCCCAGGAGGTCTTCCTCACTAGGATTCACGTCCTCCTCCTCCTCTTTGGGTTCGGCCACACCAAGTAAGGTAATAGCCTTGTACTCTCTTTTTGGATTCTCTTCTGTATTGCTTAGGAGAGTACTAGGAGGAGTTTCAGTGACTTTTTTACTCAGCTGGCCCACTTGTGCCTCTAAATTTCTAATGGAGGACCTTGTTTCATTCATGAAACCTAAAGTGGCCTTAGATAGATCAGAGACTATATTTGCTAAGCTAGATAGATTCTGCTTAGAATTCTCTGTCTGTTGCTGAGTGGATGATGGGAAAGGCTTGCTATTGCTAAACCTATTTCTTCCACCATTATTAAAGCCTTGTTAAGGCTTTTGTTGATCCTTCGATGAGAAATTTGGATGATTTCTCCATGAGGGATTATAGGTATTCCCATAGGGTTCCCCCATGTAGTTCACCTCTGCTATTGCAGGGTTCTCAAGATCATAAGCTTCTTCTTCAGAAGATGCCTCTTGAGTACTGTTGGATGCAGCTTGCAATCCATTCAGACTCTGAGAAATCATATTGACTTGCTGAGTCAATATTTTATTCTGAGCCAATATGGCATTCAGAGTATCAATTTCAAGAACTCCCTTCCTCTGAGGCGTCCCATTACTCACAGGATTCCTTTCAGAAGTGTACATGAACTGGTTATTTGCAACCATGTCAATGAGTTCTTGAGCTTATGCAGGCATTTTCTTTAGGTGAATGGATCCATCTGCAGAATGGTCCAATGACATCTTTGATAATTCAGACAGACCATCATAGAATATATTCAAGATGGTCCATTCTGAAAGCATGTCAGAAGGATACTTTTTGGTCAGTTGCTTGTATCTCTCCCAAGCTTCATAGAGGGATTCACCTTCTTTCTGTTTGAAGGTTTGAACATCCACTCTAAGCTTGCTAAGCTTTTGAGGAGGAAAGAACTTGGCTAAGAAATCCGTGACTAGCTTATCCCAAGAGTTCAGGCTATCCTTAGGTTGAGAGTCCAACCATATTCTAGCTCTGTCTCTTACAGCAAATGGGAAAAGCATAAGCCTGTTGACCTCGGAGTCAACCCCATTGGTCTTAACAGTATCACAGATCTGCAAGAATTTAGTTAAGAATTGAAAAAGATCTTCTGATGGAAGTCCATGAAACTTGCAGTTCTATTGCATCAAAGAAACTAATTGAGGCTTTAGCTCAAAATTATTTGCTCCAATGGCAGGGATTGAGATGCTTCTTCCATATAAATTGGAATTTTGTGTAGTAAAGTCACCAAGCATCTTCCTTGCATTGTTATTATTTTCGGCCATGTCTCCTTCTTTTTCAAAAATTTCTGTCAGATTTTTTCCCGAGAGTTATGCTTTAGCTTCCCTTAGCTTTCTCTTCAGAGTCCTTTCAAGTTCAGGATCAGCCTCAACAAGAATGTTCTTATTCTTGTTCCTGCTCATATGAAGAAGAAGAAAACAGAAAAGAAAATATGGAATCCTCTATGTCAGAGTATAGAGATTCCTTATGTAAGTATAAGAAGAGAAGAATAGAGGAAGGAAAAGATAAGAATCCAAACACAGAGGTGAAGAGTGGGTTCGAATTCTTGGGTGGAAGAGAAGTGTTAGTAGATAAATAAAATACTTAGAAAGGGATGAGGAGGAGAGAATTTCGAAAATTAAATAAATTAAAATAAAAATATTTTTGTTTTTAATTTAAAATTAAGGTTAGAATTCGAAAATTAAAAAAAAGGAAAAATTAAATTAAATTAAATTAAAATTTAAAACAATTAGTTAATCAAAAAAGAATTTTGAAAAAGAGGAAGGTGATTTTTGAAAATTAGAGAGAGAATTAGTTAGGTAGTTTTGAAAAAGATATGATTGAAATAGTAAACTTTTAAAATCAAACAAAAAGTCAAGTAGTTAATTGAAAAAGATTTGAAAATCAAATTTGAAAAGATAGAAAGTTAGAAAAGATTTTGAAATTGATTTTAAAAAAGATGTGATTGACACTTATTTTGAAAAAGATTTGAAAAAGAAATTTAAAAAGATTTGATTTTGAAAATTAAAGTTGATTACTTGACTAACAAGAAACAAAAAGATATGATTTTAAAATTTAAAGATTGAACCTTTCTTAATAGGCAAGTAACAAACTTTAAAATTTTTGAATCAATCACATTAATTGTTAGTAAAGATTTTGAAATTATGAAATGGAAATAAGAAAAAGATTTTTGAAAATCAATTTGAAATTTTCGAAAATCATAAAAGAAAAATGAAAAAGATTTGATTTTTGAAAAAGATTTGAAAAAGATATAATTTTTTAAATTGAAAATTTGATTTGACTCATAAGAAATAACTAGATTTTAAAAATTTTTGAAAAAGTCAACTCAAATATTCGAATTTTATGAGAAGAAAAAGGGAAAGATATTTTTTTTATTTTTGAATTTTTAATGATGAAAGAGAAAAACAACAAAAAGACTCAAAATATGAAAATTATGAATTAAAACACACAATGCATATAAGAACACTTTGAATGTCAAGATGAACCCCAAGAACACTTTGAATGTCAAGATGAACATCAAGAACATGTTTTTGAAGATTTTTAAAGAAAAGAAAAACATGCAAGACACCAAACTTAGAAATTTTCAAACTTTAGACACTAACAAATTGAAAATGCATATGAAAAACAAGAAAAGACACAAAACAAGAAATTTTAAAGATCAAACAAGAAGACTTACCAAGAACAACTTGAAGATCATGAAGAATACATGCATGAGTTTTCGAAATTTTAAAGAAAAATTAAAAGCATGCAATTGACACCAAACTTACAATTTGACACTAGACTCAAACAAGAAACATCAAATTATTTTTTTGATTTTATGATTTTATAAATTTTTTTTTGGATTTTTTGAAAATTCTTTTGAAAAGGAAAATAAGGATTTCAAAATTTTTAATAGGAATTCCAGGAATCTTGCAATGTTAGTCTAAAGCTCCGGTCCAGGAATTAGACATGGCTTACTAGCCAGCCAAGCTTTCAGTGAAAGCTCCGGTCCAAAACACTAGACATGGCCAATGGCCAGCCAAGCTTTAGCAGATACAAATCAGATATACAACAGCTGATACTTCATTCAACTCGCTTCTGTGCTGATGAGTGGAAGCCTCGGTCCAAAAGAATTAGACATGGCTTTACAGCCAGCCAGGCTTCAACATGTTTCATGAAACTCTAGAATTCCTTCTTAAAAATTCTGAAGAACATAAATTGAAAAACTTTTTTTTTGAAAATAAAAATAAAAATAATAAAAACAAAAAGAGCTTAAAATTAAAATAAAATTACCTAATATGAGCAACAAGATGAACCGTCAGTTGTCCAAACTCAAACAATCCCCGGTAACAGCGCCAAAAACTTGGTGCACAAAATTGTGATCCTTAACAACGGCGCTAAAAACTTGGTGCTTGGAACGTAATTCACACACTTTGTCACAACTTCGCACAACTAACCAGCAAGGGCACTGGGTCGTCCAAGTAATAAACCTTACGTGAGTAAGGGTCGATCCCACGGAGATTGTCGGCTTGAAGCAAGCTATGGTCACCTTGTAAATCTCAGTCAGGCGGATTCAAATGGTTATAGAGTTTTAATAATTAAAAGATAAATAAAACATAAAATAAAGATAGAGGTACTTATGTAATTCATTGGTGAGAATTTCAGATAAGCGTATAGAGATGCTTTTGTTCCTCCTGAACCTCTACTTTCCTGCTGTCTTCATCCAATCATTCCCACTCCTTTCTATGGCAAGCTTTATGTAAGGCATCACCGTTGTCAATGGCTACTTCGCATCCTCTCAGTGAAAATGGTCCAAGATGCGCTGTCACCGCACGGCTATTCATCTGTCGGTTCTCGATCATATTGGAATAGGATTTAGTAATCCTTTTGCGTCTGTCACTACGCCCAGCACTCGTGAGTTTGAAGCTCGTCATAGCCATCCCTTCCCGGATCCTACTTGGAATACCACAGATAAGGTTTAGACTTTCTGGACCTCAAGAATGGCCGCCGATAGTTCTAGCCTATACCACGAAGACTCTGATCTCACGATCAGAAGGCTTAGAGATACACATTCAAGCTTGTTTGCATGTAGAACGGAAGTGTTTGTCAGGCACGCGTTCATAAGTGAGAATGATGATAAGCATCACATAATCATCACATTCATCATGTTCTTGTGTGCGAATGAATATCTTAGAGAAGAAATAGGCTTGAATTGAATAGAAAACAATAGTACTTTGCATTAATTCATGAGGAACAGCAGAGCTCCACACCTTAAGCTATGGTGTGTAGAAACTCTACCGTTGAAAATACATAAGTGATGAAGGTCCAGGCATGGCCAAATGGCCAGCCCCCATAAAGGTCTAAGATAGCATAAAACTAATCAAAAGAGCTCGCCTAACATGATAGTAAAAAGTTCTATTTATACTAAACTAGTTACTAGGGTTACAGAAATCAGTAAATGATGCAGAAATTCACTTCCGGGCCCACTTGGTGTGTGCTTGGGCTGAGCATTGAAGCTTTCACGTGTAGAGGTCTTCCTTGGAGTTAAACGCCAGTCTGTAACCTATTTCTGGCGTTTAACTCTGCTTTGCAACCTATTTCTGGCGTTTAAATCCATAATAGGGCAGAGAGCTGGCGTTGAACACCAGTTTGCATCGTCTAAACTCGGGCAAAGTATGGACTATTATATATTGCTGAAAAGTACTGGATGTCTACTTTCCAACACAATTGAAAGAGCGCCATTTGGACTCCTGTAGCTCTAAAAAATCTACTTTGAGTGCAGGGGGGTCAGAATCAAACAGCATCTACAGTCCTTCTTCAACTTCTGAATTTGATTTTTGCTCAAGTCCCTTAATTTCAACCAGAAATTACCTGAAATCATAGAAAAACACACAAACTCATAGTAAAGTCCAGAAATGTGATTTTTATTTAAAAACTAATAAAAATATACTAAAAAGTAACTAAATCATACTAAAAACTATGTAAAAACAATGCCAAAAAGCGTATAAATTATCCCCTCATCAGTAATCCTCTTTTTTGGATCTTGTTCAGGTCTCTTCCAGGGATTACTTTTATAACTTTTTGTTCTGGGCCGACTTCATCATGTCAGGTCCTTCTAAGTTATTTTAGTAATCCTCTTTTTTGGACCTTGTTCAGGTCTCTTTCATGGATTACTTTTATAACTTTTTGTTCTTGGGCTGACTTCATCATGTCGGGCCCTTCTAAGTTATTTTAGTAATCCTCTTGCTTAGGGCTGGCCAGACCTCTTTCCAGGGATTTAATTTTTATAACTTTGGTCATTGTGGTCGACTGGTCCGACTTCTTTATGTCGGCCAGTCTTTTAAGTTATTTTTAGCAATCCATTTTTATTAAGACCTCGTAAGGTCCTTTATATGGATCACTTTGATAACTTCTTGCATTATTCTATTTTTGTCGCCCTTTCATCTTTGCCGATTTTGTAGATATTGGGTGTGATCCCCGTTGATCGACCTTTTGATGAATTTGGTTTTCATCTTTGTTGGTCTTTACCGTGATCATGCAGTGAATTTGATTTTCACTTTCTGCCGATCTGTAGCTTTATAATCGGGTGATAAATTTTTTGCGTTTCAGATTAATGCGTCTTGATAAAGGATTTGTGGGAAATCTGAAAAACTTTATTCAAAATAGAAAATATGCCAATATATACATGTGGGAGTTTTACTCCTCTAAGTTAGGTATTTTATGAATCTTGGCTTGGTACCTCATTAAAAAACCTTTTCAGGAAAAAGAGTACACCTTATCTTAAGATCCTTGTTACCTCTAACTATAATACCTTCGTAGGTTGCAAGTGTGCCATGACCTGGGAAGCTCTCGCCCTTCGAGTTCGGACAGCCTGTAGTAGCCCTTTCCAAGTACTTCTATGACTTGGTAGGATCCTTTCCAGTTTTCTGCCAGCTTTCCTTCTCCAGGTCGAGTGGTTCCGATATCATTTCGGATTAGGATGAGGTCGTTCTCGGCAAAATCTCGCGGCACTATCTTTTGATTGTATCTTGAAGCCAGTCGTCGTTTTAATGCCTCTTCCCTGATCTGAGCTCTTTCTCAGATTTTTGGAAGTAGGTTGAGTTCTTCCCTTTGAAGTTGGAAGTTGGCCTCTTCGTTATAGTGGATCACTCTTGGTGACCCTTCTTCGACCTCCACTGGGATCATTGCCTCTATTTTGTAAGCTAATCGGAAGGGTGATTCCTTTGTAGTGGAGTGTGGGGTTGTCTGATATGCCCATAGGACTTGTGGGAGCTCTTCAGCCCTGGCCCCCTTTGTGTCCTGTAATCTCCGTTTTAACCTGGCTAATATGACTTTGTTAGCAGCTTCTGCTTGTCCATTGGCCTGGGGATGTTTTACAGATGTGAATTGATGTTTTATGTTCAGGTCGGCACCAATTTTCTGAAGCCTGCATCTGTAAATTAAGTACCATTGTCTGTGGTTATAGACTATGGGACCCCAAACCTTGTGACAATATTTCTATATATGAATTTTTGACTTCTTTGAGCAGTGGCATTAGCTAGGGTTCTGCCTCGATCCATTTTGTGAAATAGTCTACCCCCACTATGAGGAATTTAACTTGTCCTGATCCTTGGGGGAAGGGTCCGAGAAGATCGAGTCCCCATTTTGTGAATGGCCAGGGTGAGGTTACGCTGATGAGCTCCTCTGGCGGGGCGATGTGAAAGTTGGCATGCTTCTGACATTGTGGATATGTCTTCACAAATCCTGTTGCTTCTTTTTGTAAGGTCGGCCAATAGAATCTGGCTCGGAGTACTTTTTTGACGAGTGCCTGTGCTCCGAGGTGGTTGCCACAGATGCCACTGCGTACTTCTTCTAAAACTTCTTTTGTATTAGAAGTCGGTACGCATTTTAATAGTGGTGTCGAAATTCCTTTCTTGTATAGAGTATCATTTATGATGGTGTAGTATTGTGCCTCCCGTTTTAACCTCTTTGCTTCCTTCTTATTTGTAGGTAGTGCTTCTATTTTGAGGTAATTAATTATAGGAGTCATCCATCCTTGATCCAGACCTGTTATGGTTAGGATTTTTTCTTCTTCTGAGATTGACGGGTTCTGTAGCATCACTTGGATGAGGCTTCTATTGTTGCCCCCTAGTTTGGTGCTGGCTAATTTTGAGAGTACATCAGCTCGAGCATTATGTTCTCGAGGTATATGGCGGATCTCATATTCTCTGAGTTGTCCGAGTTGTTCCTTGGTTTTGTCCAAGTACTTTTTCATGGTGGGATCCTTGGCTTGGTAGCTCCCTGCTATTTGTAAAGTGACTACTTGTGAGTCACTGAAGATGATAAGCTTTTGAGCTACAACCTCCTTAGCCAGCTTCAAACCAGCTAGTAATACCTCATACTCGGCTTGGTTGTTTGAGGCAGGGAACCCGAATTTGAGGGAAAGTTTGATTTGGGTTCCCTGGTCACTTTCAATTATCACACCCCCGCCACTTCCAGTTTTGTTTGAGGAACCGTCTACATAGAGATTCTATTCTGTAGGAATTTCCGGGGTGTCTGTAAATTCTGCAATGAAGTTGGCCAAATATTGCGATTTGATGGCTGTCCGAGCTTCATATTGAAGGTCGAATTCAGATAGCTCGACTGCCCATTGTTCTGCTAAATCTGTCTTCTGCAGAATGCCTTTTATGGGCTGGTTGGTCCGAACCCTGATAATGTGGGCTTGGAAGTATGGACGAAGTCGTCGAGATGTTAATATGAGAGCATAGGTAAATTTTTCTATTTTTTGATAGTTCAGTTTGGATCCTTGTAGTGCTTTGCTGATGAAGTATACAGGCTGTTGCCCATTGTCATCTTCTCGGACTAGTGCTGAGGCTACTGCCCGATTGCCTACTGCGAGGTACAATACAAGTGGTTCTCCTTCCCGTGGCCGAGTTAGGATAGGTGGTTGTCTCAGGAATCTTTTGAAATCTTGGAAAGCCTGCTCACACTCCATTGTCGATTCGAATCTCTTTCCCTTCTTTAGAGTGGCATAGAAGGGTAGGGATCTTATTGCCGATCTAGCTAGGAATCTGGACAAGGTTGCCAGTCTTCCGTTAAGTTGTTGTACCTCTTTGACACAGGTCAGAATTTTCATATTGAGTATAGCCTTGAATTTATCCGGATTTGCTTTAATTCCCCTTTGTGTGAGCATAAAACCCAAGAATTTACCGGCTTCTACTGCGAAGGTGCATTTTGCAGGGTTGAGTCGCATGCCATGCCTTCTTATAGTGTTGAATACTTGGGTGAGGTCGAACAGTAACGTCTCTTCACTTTACGTTTTTATTAACATGTCGTCCATATAGACTTCCATGATTTTCCTGATGTGGTCTGCAAAGATCTAATTCATTAATCTCTGATAAGTAGCTCCCGCATTTTTGAGTTTGAAAGGCATGACGATGTAGCAGTAGTTTGCTTTTGGGGTTAAGAATGAGTTTTTTCTTGATCGGGTGGGTACATCGGGATTTGATTGTACCCCGAATAAGCGTCCATAAACGAGAGGTATTTATATCCGGAGGAGGCATCCACCAGAACGTCGATACTTAGGAGTGGATAGGGATCCTTTGGGTAGGCTTTGTTGAGATCAGTGTAGTCGGTGCACATCCGCCACTTCCCGTTTGATTTTTTCACCAAGACGACGTTAGCTAGCCATAGTGGGTACTTAACTTCTCTTATGAATCCTACCTCCAGTAAAGCTTGTACTTGTTCTACCAGCTTGTGGCACATTAACTTTAGGTCTATGCTCGGCAGGTCTGCGGCTTTCCGTGCAAAGAGGTCGATGTTGTCTCTTAAAAACTGTATTAGTGATTCTTTTATGTCTCCTTTTAGGATTGTACCAATATTGGTTGTTTTGTCTGGGACATCTCCGATCTGGACTTTTTCTACTTCGCCTTCTGGTTGTGGACGAAGTTCTTCCCGCCCTCGAACTCTACCAAGTTCGATGGTGTGGATTTCTTCTCCTCTGCCTCTGAGGTTTAGACTTTCGTTATAACAGTGGTGCACCGTCTTCTTGTCTTCTTTTATTGTAGCTATTTCTTCTGTGGTTGGGAACTTCATGCACAGGTGTGGAGTCGAGACTACTGCGCCGAGTTGGTTTAATGTTGTCCAACCTATTAGGGCATTGTAGGCTGAACTCACGTCGACCACGATGTAGTCTATATTGAGTGTTCTTGACCGGTTTCCTTTTCCAAAGGTCGTGTGTAGTGAGATGTACCCGAGTGGTTAGATTGGAGTGTCTCCCAGCCCAAACAGGCTGTTCGAATATGCTCTGAGTTCTTTTTCTTCTAGGCCGAGTTTGTTGAAGGCAGTTTTGAACAAGATGTCGGTCGAGCTTCCTTGGTCTACCAATGTGTGGTGGAGATTTACGTTGGCCAATATGATAGTGATGACCATGGGATCGTCATGTCCCGAGATAATGCCAGCTGCGTCTTCTTTAGTAAAAGTGATTGTGGGGATGTCAGGTGCTTCCTCTCTTCCCTCGACATGATACACATTTTTAAGATGTCTTTTGCGAGATGATTTGGAGATACCTCCCCCCGCGAATCCTCCGTGTATCATGTGGACATGTCTGTCCGGGTACGAGGTGGTCGTTTAGTTCGTCCGACATCTTTGTCCCTTCTTCTTTTTCTTGGTTCCTCAGCTCGACTGGCTAAGTACCGATCTAATTTTCCCTCTCTTACTAATTTCTCTATGACATTTTTTAAGTCGAAACATTCATTGGTGGAGTGTCCATAGATTTGATGGTATTCATAATATTCACCCCGATTTCTTCCTCTTTTTTTGTTTTTGAGTGGTCGAGCTGGGGGTATTTTTTCAGTATGGCAAACTTCTCTGTAGACGTCCACAAGGGATATCCGAAAAGGGGTGTGATTTTGGTATTTTTTTATCTTTTCCCCATGTTGATCTTCTTTATTTTGGACTCTTTATCCTTATCTCGGGAGGAGTAGGAGAATTCGGGTTTTGAGGCCTCTCCTAGTCGAGAGTTTTCCTCCATGTTGATGTACTTCTCTGCTTTTTCTTGCACTTTGTTCAGAGATGTGGGATATTTTTTCGATATAGCGTGGCTAAAAGGTCCCTCTCGCAAGCCATTGATGAGACCCATAATGGCGGCCTCTGTTGGTAGACTTTGTATGTCCAGACATGTTTTGTTGAATCTTTCCATGTAACTGCGGAGACTTTCTGATCTCCTTGCTTGATTCCTAATAGACTTGGGGCGTGCTTAGCTTTCTCTTTTTAAATGGAGAACCTGGCCAGAAACTTCTTGGCTAAGTCGTCGAAGCTTGAGATGGACCTGGGGGGTAGTCAAACCATTTAATTGCTATCTTTGTTAAAGTAGTCGGGAAGGCTTTACAGCAGACTGCATCTGAGGCATCGGTGAGGTACATTCGACATATGAAATTACTGAGGTGATGACTGGGATCTGCTGTGCCATCGTATAGAGTCATGTCGGGAAGTTTGAAGTCTTTTGGGATTTTGGTCCTCATGATCTCTTTGGTGAATGGGTCTTGGTTTTTACGGGGGCTGTCTTTGTGACCAGATCAGTTTGTTTTGGCTTTGAGATCTGCTTCGAGTTTTAGGAGCTTGTTCTTTAACTCGCGGCGCTGCCTAACTTCCCTTCGTAGGTATCTCTCAGCTTTTCGTTGATGCTCCACCTCTTTTTCGAGTTGTTTTAGGCGGTTTTGAAGTGCCTCCATGGCTTCCGCGTTTGGTGAATCTTTGTCTTTGTTAGGTTGAGGAGTATCTTTCGATGTAGTGTCTGCGTTTTTGTTTGGCGTTCTGTCTACCAAACTAGAGTTGTGGTCGTTGTCCTGGTCGTCTGCCATGTGGATGGAATGACTTCCAGGTTCCCCGGCAATGGCGCCAATGTTTCGAGGGTTACCTGAAACTGTAGGTTGATCTCGGACGAGATCTTCTATGCTAATCGGCGCTGATGTGTCTGACTTGTGGGTGGTGGCCAGAGCCGCCGTGCCCGACTTGTGGGACTTGATGATGATGCTAATCCTTTGTCACCAGAGGGTGGTGATACCTGCAAGGGACTCCGATGCTTAAGTTAGCAAGGGTATTAAGCAGGTTTTTAGTAGAATCAGAGTATGAGTTATACCTGGGTGCTCCAATGTATTTATAATAGTGAGGAGTGACCCTTCTGGGGATAAGATAGTTATCTTATCCTATCTTATCTTTGGGTGAGGTCATCTTATCTTCAAGGGAACCGCCTTTATCTTTCTAGGCTTTGGCTGCCTTTAGATTTGGGCTGTGTTCCTTCGTTTGGGCCTTCTTGGGCCTCTGTAGTGATTTGGCCGAGCTCTTGAAGAGGTCGGATAGTCTGACCTGTAGAGGTCGGTCAACTTGTCGTTAAAACATCCCGAGTTGGACAGCTCGACCCAGGGTATGAACACTAAGTTTTCAAGAAATGAGAGAGTGAGTCAGAGAGAAGAGAAGAGAAGAGAAGAGAATGGTGACAAAATCCTAACTTCTCTATTGGTTGTGTAGCTGCTGTTGCAGTTATCATTTTCACCGTCGTTTCTACCGCCATCCCCACGACAGTTGTCATAGAAAGCTTCTCAATCGACCCACCTCCTCTATGAACATTATGGTTTCAGATCTATTTGCTCTATAGCCATTGTTGCTGCTACAGTTTCTGCCACAATTTCAGCCATCGTTGTCGCGGTAGAAAGCTTTTGAATCAAGCCACCTCCTCTGTCAACACAGTTTCATATCTGCTTGTTCTGTAGCCACTGTTGTCGCTGCAATTTTTGCTATCGTTGCCACCATAGTTGCCACGGTAGAAAGCTTCTGGATCGAGCTTCTTCTTCAACGCAGCTTTCTCTCCCGCCATATTTCTCATTCAAGCTGTTGCTGGTATTTCTTCTTCTTCTTCTTCTTCTTCTTCTTCTTCTTCTTCTTCTTCTTCTTCTTCTTCTTCTTCTTCTTCTCTATATTTCACTTGTCTCTTTATGTTTCTCTGCTTTTTTATTTTGTGAATTGTAATTACTTGATTAATTAATTATTCTCTTGTCCTATGAATTGACATTTTGTTCTGTTCCTGAAGAAATACTCATACTTCACTTGGTGCATAATAATAATCAAAGTTCATGATTCTTCACTTTTTTCTCTATTCTCGATAATCACAACTACTACAGATTCACTCTGTATCAGCTTCCTTCCTTCGCTCTATAGATTGATCAATTAGTTATACTAATTAAAATTAACAACTTAAATAAAGAAAGTGGAGATGCAGTTGAAGATTTGGATGGTGAGTAATTGATTTGTGCATGTTAGTTCTACATACAAGTCTTAAAGAAAGCTAATTGGATGCTGAATATTTGATATATTCTTTGTCTAGATGTTACTGAACAAGATGAAGGAGACCCAATTTTCTTACTGCCTCGTTATCCTTGGGAAAGGAGTGACCGTCATTATCAATATGTGGTATATGATATTTTATATGTTGTGTGCTATATTACAAATATTCCTTAACGTCTCAAATAGCTAGAGGTAGATGAAGACTGATGAGCGGATAATTTATACGCTTTTTGGCATTGTTTTTAGTATGTTTTTAGTAGGATCTAGTTACTTTTAGGGATGTTTTCATTATTTTTTATGTTAAATTCACAATTCTGGACTTTACTATGAGTTTGTGTATTTTTTTGTGATTTCAGGTATTTTATGGCTGAAATTGAGGGACTTGAGCAAAAATCAGATTCAAAGGTAGAAGAAGGACTACTGATGCTGTTGGATTCTAACCTCCCTGCACTCAAAGTGGATTTTCTAGAGCTACAGAACTCAAAATGGCGCGCTTCTAATTGCGTTGGAAAGTAGACATCCAGGGCTTTCCAGCAATACATAATAGTCCATACTTTGGCCAAGTTTAGACGATGTAAAAGGGCGTTGAATGCCAGTTCTACGCTGTTGTCTGGAGTTAAACGCCAGAAACACGTCACAAACCAGAGTTGAACGCCAGAAACACGTTACAACCTGGCGTTCAACTCCAGAAAGAGCCTCTGCACGTGTAACATTCAAGCTCAGCCCAACCACACACCAAGTGGGCCTCGGAAGTGGATTTATGCATCAATTACTTATTTCTGTAAACCCTAGTAACTAGTTTAGTATAAATAGGACTTTTTACTATTGTATTTGACATCTTTGGAAGATCCTGGATTGTATTTTTGATCCTGTGATCACGTTTTGGTGGCTGGCCTCTCGGCCATGCCTGAACCTTCATCACTTATGTATTTTCAACGGTAGAGTTTCTACACTCCATAGATTAAGGTGTGGAGCTCTGCTGTTCCTCATGAATTAATGCAAAGTACTACTGTTTTTCTATTCAATTCAACTTATTCTGCTTCTAAGATATTCATTCGCACTTCAACATGAATGTGATGAACGTGACAATCATCATCATTCCCTATGAACGCGTGCCTGACAACCACTTCCGTTCTACCTTAGATTGAATGAGTATCTCTTGGATCTCTTAATCAAAATCTTCGTGGTGTAAGCTAGATTGATGGCGGCATTCATGAGAGTCCGAAAAGTCTAAACCTTGTCTGTGGTATTCTGAGTAGGACTCTGGGATTGAATGACTGTGACGAACTTCAAATACGCGAGTGCTGGGCGTAGTGACAAACGCAAAAGGAGGGTGAATCCTATTCCAGTATGATCGAGAACCTCAGATGATTAGCCGTGCTGTGACAGAACATTTGGACCATTTTCACAAGAGGATAGGATGCAGCCATTGACCACGGTGATTCCTCCAGATGATTAGCCATGTAGTGACAGTGCATCGGACCATTTTCCAGAGCAGATAAAAAGTAGCCATTGACAATGGTGATGTCCTTACATAAAGCCAGCCATGGAAAGGAGTAGGACTGATTGGATGAAGACAGCAGGAAAGCAGAAGTTCAGAGAGACGAAAGCATCTCCATACGCTTATCTGAAATTCTCACCAATGATATACATAAGTATTTCTATCTTTATTTTCTGTCTATTTATTATTTATTTTCAAAAACTCCATAACCATTTGATATCCGCCTGACTGAGATTTACAAGATGACCATAGCTTGCTTCATACCAACAATCTCCGTGGGATCGACCCTTACTCACGTAAGGTTTTATTACTTGGACGACTCAGTGCACTTGCTGGTTAGTTGTATCGAAGTTGTGAATGAAAAATGATTTATTAAGACGTGCGTACAAAGTTTTTGGCGCTGTTGCCTGAGATCACAATTTCGTGCACCAAAGACCTTGAAAAACCATTAGGCAAAATCATTAATGGTTAACTACGTATCATTCATGATATAATACTATGGTGTTGCCTAGTTCATATTGCCTCATCTACTAGTAATTGAACAAGTTATTGGTTGTTGTAGATCCCTTTTCTATTTGACATTAGTTTCATAGGCTGTGGTTTGGCTTTGAGGTTTTAAAATGTGTTGTATTTAGGAATTGTGTATTTGCTGTAGATTTTTTAACTCATAAGCATGTTAACCATTGAGTTGCACATGCTTCTGCAATATTCAGGTGCATAAGTTCTGCATCTAACCCATGTTTGGGATACTAGTGAAGGAATGGAATGAAATTTCATTAATCTTATGTGGAAGTAATTATATTTGGACAAAAGGAAGCATTGTTGCTTGGAGATTATAGTTTTTACTTTTTACATTACTCTTTTCCACTCTAATCTAGGTTATAATTTTTAGTTTCCCTTGAGTTCTTGTACATTTGTATGCATATTTAAATTTCCACCTCCTTAGATAAGGCTTAGTCATCATTCAAACAAGGGAATTTATTTTCTTTTCTATATCCCTTGACTCCTGTCGTCCAATAATGTTTTAAGGGTGCTTTATACTTATTTGATCAAGATGTGCTATTTTTTATAAGATCAAATGGTGTCATTGTACTTTTGTCCTTGAAACTTTTTTTAAATGGTTTGCTGCTTTTTGTTTGATGAGTTTTACTAATGTCTTTTAATTTCATATGTCATATTGTAATCCTTTTATTATTCGGATATTTTTGTGTAGCTTCTTGGCAGGATGTTCAACATTCTACGTGATAATAAACTGGAACTTGCTGGAGACAGGCGGAGAACTATTCTGAGACCTCCACAGGTTCTTCGTGAGGGCATAAAGAAAATTGTTTTTGTCAATTTTATGGACCATGTTGTTATTTTACTCATCTGTTGGACATCTCTTATGGTCACTTGGCCAACTATTTCTTTATTCTTTTATTTTCTTCATTGCATCAACAATTAATCTTTACACTATCCATTCTCTTCTTTTCTTAATGTTTTGTTGCTCCCCAATCTTGTAGGATGCATCGACCATGTTATGGCTTTCTTTCTTACTAAACTGGGTATAAGTGGCTGTTTAGACGGACAGCAAGGATTGGTTGTGAAGGGTCGATTTACACCAAAGAACTTTGAAGGAATTCTATGATGATATATCAGTAAGTATTTGTTAGAATATATGATGCTGTATTATATCATTCCTACTTTCTATTATTATTTTTATAATAAATTCAACTGATTACATTTTGTTTGATGCCTCCTTGCATCTCCAATAGTCCTAATGTACCTTTTGGTTATTGCATTTCTTTGTACTTTTGGTTTTGGGGTCAAAGGTTAACCTATTTTTCTATTTTTTTATATGAATATGTCACTTTCCTTGGGTGTAAAAGTTCGAACACAATACTTTCTAAGGAGAATCGTTTGTTCTTCTTTCGATGTGAGAACGTAAAATTCCCATGTGCAATGATGTTATTTCGTCTGTTCTTCTTTCTAAGGAGAATCGTCTATTCTTCCTTTCTGATATTTTGTTTCCATTCAATTTATGGTCAATGATGTTATTTCCTCCATTATTTTTTATCCTCATGTGTTGTGTATTACTGAAATTTCTGCTTAATTTTATGTTTACATATAGGCTAATGATGCTAAAAGCGAGTCTACTAATCCCTTTGATGCTAGGATCATCCGGTGATAGCAACGAATATCAGAAGACAAATATTTGAGACTTTTATGAAGTTCGATGACATTGAAACATTGAAGTTGTTGTTTTATTTTATTTTTTAAAGAAAAATAGTAAGAGTTATATAGAACAAAACGATATGCAATTATGTTTGGAACTAATGACATTGAGAACTTTTATATATATACACATTGTCTTATATTGAGGAATTATTATTTGTTTTAGTGTCATTGAGGAATTAATGTACTATAAAAGATTTAGTTTTAAAATTTTAATATTAAAAAATAAATTTCTAATTTGAGTAGTGTGTAAATGAGATGGAACTAATGAATATTTTAAAATTAAAAATAAATAAATAATTACAAGATTTGTGAAAGTCTGAAAATCCCACAAAATAGTTAATCTTTGTTAAAATAGAAAATCAATTTGTGGGGATTTTAAACTGTGACAAAAGTGATTTGAAACTGCCACAAAAGACTAATATCAAATCCGTACTAAACACACATAAAACTCCGACAAAAGAGCTCGTGACACCTCAATTTTTGGAGGTTTTAGAAATCACAAAAAAACTATTTGGTGGGGTTATAAACCTCCACAGATTGACATAAAAACTGCCACAAATATCCAAATTTCTTGTAGTGTATTAATGTGGATAATTGATAAATTTTGTGCCTATAAAATGTTGTCCAATCGGATGATGCAGAAAATGTTATCTTACCTCGTTTGTATGGACGATACCAAAGCTTTTCAATTTTAGTATGGTAAAAGAAATCTTAGTTTGATTATAATAAAATAAGGTTTGTGAAAAAATACAAATACATGACAATTGATTTTCTAGTCTTTAAAAAGATTTTTCATTATCATCATGTAGTTATTAAGTGATCATTGGTGTAAAACCTGGTCAAACCATAATTAATTAAATAATAAATTGAATATGAGCGAATATGATTATAAAATTTAGCAATTGGAATTTGATAATTTAAATATGATATTTGAACTCAGTGGCTTTTTCTGAGTCAGAAAACATAGTTTTCCGCGTAAAAACGCGCACTAAAATTTTGACCGGCAGTACTGGCTGAGATCTGTCTGGTACTGCAGCTGAGAAAATTAATTATAAGTGAATAAGGCTAAGAAATTAGGATTTATAATTAGGGAATGTAGAAATATTTAAAATACGATTTAAAACTCTAATCTTAAAGGTTTTGGCCCAAAATTGGGCCAACGGATAAAAATAAGTGAACAGGGCCCAAGTGGGCCCAAGACCCAACATATATAAATATTAGTTATGAGCATTTCAGCTCATTTACCCTAAAGAAAAGGGTTTGGGGCGCAGCTTTGGGGAAGAGAGAAGAGAGGAGAAAACCTACTTCTAGTTCCAACTTCAAATCACCATAACTTGAGCTACGAAATTCCGATTGACGAGCCGTTTACGGCCACGCGTTGCTCTTCTCATCCTCTACAATTCTGTCTAAGTCTTATGGTGAGTATCCTACTGTCTTCTGCCCAGTTTTCGTTTTCCTCTTTAAATTCGAATTTGGTTTGGGTTTTGAGGAAATCTTGTGATTTTGGTTATTTAGGAAATCTTGTGATTTTAGTTATTTAGAAGTGTTCTAGTATGAGCCATGGGTGATATTCATCACAAACTTCAGTGAGTTAAGGTAAGAAACCCTCCAACCCTTGTGATTTATTATTTTCATGAACCCTAGATTGATGTATATATGTGAAATTAGTTATGTTAGTGTATTTGGTGATTTTGGTGCACAATTGGGAGGTTGGTGTTGCTTGTGGAGCTTTGTGAGGCTTGGAGCTAAGGGTTGGTGGAGACTTCCAAAAAGAAGCTCAATTAATTTGACTACAAGAGGTATGGTTTAAGTTTCATTTAAGTACCGAATGGTGTGATGAAAATTTCTAGGCTCGATGCCCCCAGGATTAAGTTTGGATTGTGCAAATGGTTGGTACTAATATGTATAGTTTTTATGTAATGAGAATTGATGATTGAGTTGAGAATTATCTGAATTTGTATGTTTGGTGTGTTGAGAATTTGATGAATTGAATAATGAATATTGGTTTGTGGAATATGCTTTTAAATTGTGAATTTGGGCCGGAGGCCGTGAATTTTGGGCCGTGAATTTTAAAGAGGTAAGAAAGGTAAGTTTATATGTGTGTTGTGTGATGATATAAGAGATTGGATAGATTTTAGTTGTTGAATGTGTGAATAATTAGTTTGGTTATTGAATAATAAGGTTTGAGTAATTGAGGTGTAGAATTTGATAGTTTTGGATGAAATTGTGAAGAGGAGGTAGGTTTGGTTTGGTTGAGTGTAATTATGTGAATGTGGTTGGGTTGTGGTCATTTGGATGAGTGGAATGAATTTGGCTTGTGACCATTTGAAAAATTGGTGATTTCTAGTTTTGGGGTAAAAACTGATTTTTGGCCAACTTTGGCGGTCCATAACTCGGTCCACGGAGTTCGGAATTCTTCAAAAATGGATTTTTATGAAATTTTATTCAAAGATCTTTCCAACGGTTTAGAAATGGTTGAAAAAAGAATTTTGTAGAAGAAGTTATGCGTGGCCGACGTGCAAGGATCGTTTTCAAATTTTCACCAACCACGCGTGCGCCTGGCCGACGCGTACGCGTTGATGGGCTAAATCAGTTGCCCAGCCAAAGGTCCCGAGAGTTGTGCCTGGGTTGTGCTAGTTTTGTGCCTGGGGCACAAAACGCACCCACGCGTACGCGTGGCTGACGCGCAGGCGTCACCTAACTTTTCTCCCATCCACGCGTGCACGTGGGGGACGCGTATGCGTCACTGTAACTTTCCTGTTTTCCACGCGTGCGCGTAAGCAACGCGCACGCGTGACTCCATTTTCATCCCAAAGCTGATTTTGAGTTTTTTTAAAGCCAAATTTCATATTTCTAAGCCTCAATTTTCATCCTCTAGGTCCTAAATCTTTATAGCATTCCTAGTAATGAAAAGAAGCTAGGACATGTGGTAACTTGTGGATGAAGTAAAGTGAGAATCAATGATGAATGATGAGTAATGATGGTTGTATGAGTTACAGAGGATGATGGTGAAAGTGCTATGTATAGCATGAACCGGATAGCTGTGATAAGCATTGAATTATGGCTGAGTATGTATATGTATATGATTAATGACTAAATGATTATGATTGATGGAGGAGGCTTGAACTTGTGGCGAGTATGCCGGAAATACATATATGATTAATAAATGAATGTGGTAAATGAATAATAATGGAAAAATATTGGATGTGACGTGTGACCCCGGGTAGTAGGCAGTGGCGTTGTCCACTTGCTCCGAGTATGAGATGTGGAAGGAGGATTATGATAAATGAGTTTAATTATGGAGTTTTAAATAAATGTGTATTTGTGATACCTGGGTAGTAGCAAGGGTCGTGGTTCGTCCCGCTTGCTCTGGATCATTGTCTGAGAATTGATAATAATGAAGGGTGATTATGAATAAATGTGTATTTGAGATACCTGGGTGGTAGTAAGTAGGGGTGTGCAAAAAAACTGGTTTCACTGAACTGAAACTATTTTAAATAAACCAGTTTTTTTAAATAAAAAACTGAACTGAAACCATAGTTTTTTATGAAAACCAGTTTATTAAAAACCAGTTTTTATGCTTCAGTTTAGTTTTAAACCAAATTAAAACTGGTTTTATTTAAACTCTAAAATTAGTTTTTACATACTCTTTCTCTCTCTCTCACGCTTCACTTTCTCTCCCCTTCCTCTCTCTCTCCTCTTTCTCCCATTCTCTCTCCTTTCTCTCTCTCTTTTCCCTTTCTTCCTTCTCCCTTCTCTCTCTCTCTCTCTCTCTCTCTCTCCCCCTTCTCTCTCTCTCAATCTCTCTCTCTCTCTCCCTCATTCTCTCTCCCCATCCCCTCCTCTTCCTCTCTCCCCCTTCTCTCTATCTCTCTCACTTTCCCTTTTCGTCTCTCTTCCTCTCTCTCTCCTCCTCTTTCTCCCTCTCCTCTCTCTCTCTCTCCCTCATTTCCCTCTCTATTCCCCTTTCTTTCTCTCTCTCTCTCTCTCTCTCACTCACTCTTTTCCCTCTCTCTCCCTCCTCTCCCTCCTCACTCTCTCCCTCCCTTCTCTCTTCCTCTTTTTCTCTCTCTTTTTTCCCTTTTTTTCTCTTTCTCTCTCTTATTTCTCTCTCTTTCCCTTCCCTTCTTTCTCTCTCCTCTTCTCTCTCTTTCTTCTCTCTCCTCTCTCTCTTTCTCCTCTTTCTTCCCTTCCCTTCTCTCATTCTCTCTCAACCTTCTCTCACTCTATATTCTTCTTCTCTATCTCTCTCCCTCTTTTCTCTAAAATAAGAGAGAGAATGAGGAAGAGAGAAAAGAGAAAAAAGAGTGAAGAAGGAGAGATGGAAAAAAGAGAGAGAGAGGAGGATGAGGAGAGAGAGAAAGAGAGAGAAGTGAGGGGGAGAAAGAGCGCAAGAAAGAGAGAGGAAGAGAGAGAGGGAGAGAAAGTGAGAGAGACAGAAAGAGGGAGAGAGGGAGAGAGAGAGAGGGGAGGGAAAGAGGGAAGGAAAGAGAGGGAAAGAGAGATAGAGAAAAGAGGGATAGGGGAGAGAGTGAGAGAAAGGGATGGAGGGAAAAAAGGGAGAGAGAAAAAAATGGGTTGGGGAGAAAGAGGGACAGGGAAGAGAGAGAGAGGAGGGAAAGAGAGAGGAAGATAAGAAGAGAGAGTGGGAGAGAGAGAAAAGGAAAAGGGGGAGAGAGAAAAGAAGACAAAGAGAGGGGAAGGGGAGAAAGATGGGGAGAGAGAGAGAGAGAAGAGGAAGAGTGAGATGGGAAAGAGAGAGAGAAAGGGAGAGAAGGAGTGAGAGAGAGAGAGAAAGGAGGGAGAGAAGAGGAGAAAGAGGGGAAGAGGGGAAGAAAATAGAAAAAATGAGAGAAGGGAGAGAGAGAAAGAGAGAGAGAGAGAGAAAGAGAGAAGGGAGAGAGAGGGTAAGAAAGAGAATGTAAAATCTAATTTTATATATGTTAAGAGTGAGAGAGAGAGAGGGAGAGAAAGAGAGAGGAGGGAGAGAGGAAAGGAGAAGAGGAAGAGAGAGAGAGAGAGAGGAAGAGGGATAGGGGAGAGAGAGAATGAGAGAAAGCGATAGAGAGGGAGAAAAGAGAGAGAGAGAGAGAGAGAGAAAAGAAAAAGAGAGAGAGGAGGGAGAGAGAGAAAGGAGGGGAAGAGAGGGAGAGAAGAACAGAGAGAGGGGGGAAGGAGAGAGAGAGAGAGAGAGGAGGGAGAGAGAGGGAGAGAAGGAGAGAGAGTGGGATAGAGAGAAATGATGGGGAGAGAGGGAGAGAAGAAGGGAGAGAGAGGGAGAAAGGAAGGAGAGAGAGAGAGGGAGAGAAGGGAGAGAGAGAGAGAAAGAAAGAGAGAGAGATGGGGGAAGAGAGGGAGAGGGGGAGAAAGAGAGAGAGAGGGGGGAGAGAGGGAGAGAAGGAGAGAGAGAGATGGGGAGAGAGAAAATATAAAAACTAATTTTATATATGTTAAAAGTTAAAAGTAGTTTTAGCCTATAAACTAGTTTAAACTGGTTTTTTCTATTAAAACTGGTTTTATTTTTATGAACTGGTTTAAACTGGTGCACTGTATTGTAAACTGGTTTAAAATCAGTTTCTTATTTCACAAAGTAGTTTGGTTCAGTTTCTAAACCATTTAAAATGGTTTAGTGCAGTTTCAGTTCAGTTTATGAAAAAACTGAACCATGAATACCCCTAGTAGTAAGGGTGGTGGTTCATCTCGCTTGCTCCAAGTTAATGTTTAAGATTTGGTAACAATGAAGATTGATAATATGAATTGAGATTGAATGAATATATGTTTGAGATACCTGGGCAGAAGCAAAGGTTGTGGTTCATCCCACTTGCTCCGGGCCAATGCTTGAGATACCTGGGTAGTAGTAAGGGTTGTGGTTCATCCCACTTGCTCCAGGTTAGAGACTGTGACGCCTGGGTAGTAGCGGCAGTAGTGGTGATTCCACTCGCTCCAGGTTGAGCATTTAAACACCCGCCTAGGTAGTAGCCGCAGTAGTGGTTATTCCAATGGCTCTGGGTTGAGCGGGCAGTAGCAAGGGGGTTGTAGCTCAAACCTACTTGCTCCGCGATGGGTGTTTTTGTCCATGGTTAGCTACCAAGACGTGTCGGGTTGGCTATATAACCGACAGATGATATCATCAGCCATAGGGCAGGCATACATCATTTGCATGTGTTTGAATTGTTTAGGTTTGCCTATTTGTTTTGGATTGCTATATCATATATGCTATGTTATCTGATTATGTTCTACTTGTTCTACTTGTACTTTAATTGTGTATTACTTGTCTGTATTGCTTGTGTTTGTACAACTGAGAGGTCCCTCATGCTGGTGTCGGTGGACACTAAGGGATGTTCTTGATGAGATGAGTTGATGATGTAATTGAATAATGATGATGATTATTGAATGAGATAATTTGAGTTCCCTGGGTAGACGCAGTGAAGTGATTTCACTTACTCCATGTAGAGAATGAGATAATTTGAGCTCCCTGGGTAAACGCAGTTAAGTGATTTCACTTGCTCCAGGTGAGGATATGAGGTAAAGATATAGAATTGCTGAAACAGAATGACTGAGGATGGTTTCACTTATAATTCTGATTGTGAATTGTCGGAGAGTTAAAAAGTTGGGGCATGAGGAATATGAATCAGATTTAGCATTCCCTTATGACAGTTGCCTATTTATGGATTAGCGAGAACATAGGATGAATATTTGGTGAAAGAAAGTTTAGGATGCTTAGTGAGTTTTTATTACAATGCATTGTATTTATTTGGCACTTTTACCGTACTGGGAACCCATGGGTCAGGGGGTTCTCATTCCGTATATATCTCTTATTTTTCAGATATAGGTTCAGGTGCTCAGAAGTGAGCTGTGGTTCATCTGAGAGATGGCGAAGATCTTTATATTCTCTACCTTATATTTTGCTTAGAATCTCTCCACTTTTATTTTGAAAAGCTTGTATTATGTATTGAACACTTTTGAACTTGCCTATAGAGGCTTTTATGTTTCTTTTGGGAGAGATTAGGAGTTTCTGTTGTCAACTACTTTCATACTGTACCCTAGCCGGCCTAAACTTCGCGGGTCGCGACTAGTGGCTATTTACTTATGTTATATATATCTATATGTTGTCCATCTCTTAATCTCCTTTATGTCTTTATCCTTATATCACTTTTCGACTTCACACTTTATCTCTTAGTTATCGTTATGTGAGTGATACGACTTCGCGATTTTATTTTTACTCTTTTCAGGCTTCTCGATTAATATTCCTTCAATTATACTTATATTTATGTATTAAAAATCCACCTTGAGGGTCGTACCACCTTATTATCATTGACTTATAACTCGAGCATAAGGATTTGTATATTAAGGTGTTACAATTGGAATGATTCAAATTATTGGACAAAAATACTCCAATTTATTTACTTGAAAATTCTTTATTGAGTCTTCTCTTATCTTCTCTGTGTTTTTCTTTATTCAATATAAACTAATAAATTCTTTTCTCTTTCTTGGATATAAAGTAATATTACAGTCATTTTTTTAATATTATACTTCATTTGATTTATATTAATTCTTGGTCTGATTGATTTAATACTTTTGAATGTATAGAACAGAATAGTGACTTAGTAGTCACATAAGTGGATGCATGCAGTATATATACACGATGAGCGAAAACTAATTCTCACGGATGCCGGCTATATATACATAAGTGGATGCATGCAGTATATATAACACCCTAGATTTTAGCACCTCATGATCGTACTAAAAGTTTAGGCGTTACTTACCTCTAACCCCTTTTTATTTTATACTATCTTTATTTAATATCGAGCCTTCGCGAATACGAATCGAAATTTTAATCAAGAAAATGAAAGGTCTTTACTTTAAAACTCTTAATCACAAAAATATATATACTCACATAGCAATATATACATAGACTTATTCCAAGATTCTCAAATACAAATCCTACCCCTCTAAAAATCAAAGACAATAATTGGCGAGGGAAAAGTCTAAGGCTAAACCAACTACAAAAAATACGGATACATATTTACATATAGCTCCGATGTTCACCACTTAATTACTGGTACATGCGTATGCAATCCTCTACACTTTTCGTACAGCAGCAGTACTAGCAAGTGCACTGGGTCGTCCAAGTAATACCTGAGCGAGTCAGGGTCGATCCCACGAGGATTGTGGTTTGGAGCAAACTTATGTTTTGTCTTATAGGTCTTAGTCAGGCGGAATTAGAAGGTTATTGGATGTGATTATGTTTAGAATTTTGTATAAGTACTTGTTATTCTAATTGGAAAGAAATAATAGGAATAGAGTTGAGAGTTGGAGTTGCTTTGCCTTTCTAAATTAACTCTGGTACTACTGCTCTCCTTGCTTGTGAGTGATTTCTTCAATGGCAAGCTGTATGTGATTGGCATTGGTTTGAACAGCTGTCAATACTCCTCCGGATCTGAACCCCAGGTTTAATGTGGATCCATCTCTACTTGAGGGTGAAGCGCGTACAGTCCATTCTCCTTTATGATCCTATTCAAAACGCCACAGACAAGGTCGGATCTTCCGGACCAGAGAATGCTATATTTGGGTTCTAACCTCTACTACAGAGACCCTAATCTCCCAGGAAATCGGCTGAACTAATATCTCGAGAAGCCCCCAATGAAGTCGCGGATTAGCCGTCTGAGAAATGTATATTCAAGCTGTTGTTCATCACTGTCTGGTGAAAGACGCATTCTGAATCCAAGTAGACGTGGGTGTTTGTCAGGCACGTTCATCTTAATGTAATGAACAGAGCTAATTGGTTAGATCATCTTATTCACCACGATGAAGTATGAATACACATCTTAGAATTAATCATGCACAGATAAAAGAGAAACAGTAGTACTTTTATTAATTTATGGGACTCGGCAGGGCTCCTCCCCTCAACCTAGGAGGTTTAAAAACTCATACTGAAAATAAATTTCAAAAAAAAAATACTAGGTGTAAAAGTTCTTTAAATACTAGGTTAATGACTAAGGATTACACAGAAAGTGTAAAACAGTCTATTTAGTGCTAAAATCTACTTCTGGGACCCACTTGGTGAGTGTTTGGGCTGAGTTTTGATGAGATCCATGTGCTATGAGGCTTCTTGGGCATGGAACGTCAGCTAGGGGGTCCTCTCTGGGCTTTTGGACGCTGGGCTTTGCTCTTTGGGCGCTGGATGCCTGGAAAGGGGTAGGAAGCTGGTGTTGGACGCCAGTTTTGGGCCTTCTAATCCGAAGAAAAGTATGAACTATTATATATTGTTGGAAAGCTCTGGAAGTTAACTTTCCATAGCTGTTGAGAGCGCTCCATATGGACTTCTGTAGCTACAGAAAAGCTCTTTCGAATGTAGGCAGGTCAGATCTGGACAGCATCTGCAGTGCTTTCTCTGTCTCTAAATCAGACTTCTGCTCCAGCTCCTCAATTTCAGCCAGAAAATACCTAAAATTGTACAAAAACACAAAAACTCATAGTAGAATCTAAAAATGTGAATTTAACACTAAAACCTATAAAAACTTAATAAAAAGTAAATAAAAGCTACTAAAAACTATATGAAAATGATGTCAAAAAGCGTATAAAATATCCGCTCATCAATTACACATACCTCCGTATCACTAAATAATCAATTATTCTTACCTCCAAATCACCTCATAGGTATACTTTCAGTCTTAGCATCAAAACCTTTAATTTCCAAATACCCAAACTTTAACTTTTATTCAAGATAAAAGTCACTTTCTTAATAAACCGTCAATTCCTAACTTAAAACAAAATCTTTTCTTAATAGATTGAATCTTAAAATATTATACTTTTCTTAATAAATCAAAATCAATTAATACGATTCTTAAATCAAATTTTCTTTAAAATAATGCTTTAAACAAGCCTCAGAGTTTTATAAAAATATCTACAGCACTTCCTCTAAAATCCGAGTTTTGCCGTCCTTCAAGGGTCCCTACTAAACCATCTTCAATTCTCAAAAATCCTTCTTAATAATTCAAACAAATCAAATTCAATATTATAAATCCATTTTCAATTCTCAAAGATAACTTCCAAATACAAAAACCCTTTTGATCGACCGAATTTACTCCCCATATAAAATAATGAATTCGTTCTTTTGGCAAGCTGATGAGCGGATAATTTATACCCTTTTTGGCATTGTTTTTACTTAGTTTTTAGTATGTTTTAGTTACTTTTTATTATATTTTTATTAGTTTTTATGCAAAAATCATATTTCTGGACTTTACTATGAGTTTGTGTGTTTTTCTGTGATTTCAGTTATTTTCTAGCTAAAATTGAGGGACCTGAGTAAAAATCTGATTCAGAGGCTGAAAAAGGACTGCAGATGCTGTTGGATTCTGACCCTCCTACACTCGAAGTGGATTTTCTAGAGCTACAAAAGCCCAATCGGCACACTCTCAAATGCGTTGGAAAGTAGAAATCCTAGGCTTTTCAGCAATTTATAATAGTCTATACTTTGCTCGAGATTTGATGGCCCAAATTGGTGTTCAAAGCTAGCCTAGAACTTTCTGGCGTAAAACGCCCAAACTGGCACCAGAATTGGAGTTAAATGTCCAAACTGGCACCCAAGCTGGCGTTTAACTCCAAGAACAGCCTATGCATGAAAAAGCTTCATTGCTCAGCCCAAGCACTTAGTTACTCATTTTCTGTAAAACCTAAGTTACTAGTTTAGTATAAAAACTACTTTTAGAGATTTATTTTAAGAGTTTGATGCGATCATAGACCATTGTTCACGTTTGGAGGCTGGCCTCACGGCCATGCCTAGACCTTTTTCACTTATGTATTTTCAACAGTGGAGTTTTTATACTCCATAGATTAAGGTGTGGAGCTCTGTTGTTCTTCATGAATTAATGCAAGTACTATTGTTTTCTATTTAATTCATGCCTACTTCTTCTCCAAGATATACTTTCGTACTAAATTTAGTTAAGTCAAAATGAAGGGGTGACCCGTGACAATCACCCAATCTTTGTTACTTGCTTAGCCAAGATCTGCGTGCCTGACAACCATAAAGCGGTCTACATGATGTTCAACATAGTCATTGGACGATAGCCGGAGTATATTCTCTTGGATATCTAATACACGGACCGAGTCTGTGAGATTAGTTTCTTCGTGGTATAGGCTAGAACTATTGGCAGCATTCCTGGGATCCAGAAAGTCTAAACCTTGTCTGTGGTATTCCGAGTAGGATCCAGGAAGGGATGACTGTGACGAGCTTCAAACCTGCGAATGTTGGGCATAATGATAGTGTACAAAAGGATCAATGGATTCTATTTCGATGCTAGCAGGAACCGACAGATGATTAGCCATGCGGTAGCTGTGCCTGGTATTTTTCATCCGAGACGAGAAATTCGACAGTTGATTAGCTGTGCAGAAACCGTAGAGGACTATTTTCAATTAGAGGATCTTACAGCTTGCCATGGAAGGGAGCACGCATAGTTGGAAGAAGGCAATAGGAAAGCAGAGGTTTAGAAGCAACAAAGCATCTTCAGACGCTTATCTGAAATTCCCACTAATGAATTACATAAGTAACTTTATTTTATTTTATGTTTTATTTATCTTTTAATTATCAAAATCTCATAACCATTTGAATCCACCTGACTGAGATTTACAAGATGACCATAGCTTGCTTCAAGCCAACAATCTCCGTGGGATCGACCCTTACTCACGTAAGGTTTATTACTTGGACGACCTAGTGCACTTGCTGGTTAGTTGTAAGGAGATGTGAAAAGTGTGAATCACGATTTCCCCACACCAAGTTTTTGACCTCATTGCCGGGGATTGTTCAAGTTTGGACAACTGACGGTTCATCTTGTTACTTAGATTAGGTAATTTTATTTTATGTTTAAGCTTTTTACTTTTATTTTCAAAAAAAAAATATAAAATACAAAAAGAAAAAAATTTTAGCTTTCAAAAAATTCAAAAAAAAAAATAAAATTTGTGTTCTTCAGAATTTTTAAGAATGAATTCTAGAGTTTCATGAGATATGTGAAGCCTGGCTGGCTGTTTAGCCATGTCTAATCTTTTGGACTGATGCTTCCACTTTTCATTGACATGCTTGTATGTTTTATTTTAAAGCCTCGCTTGCTATTTGGCCATGTCTAATCTTTTGGACCGAAGCTTTCACTTAAAGTTTGGCTGGCCATTTGGCCATGTCTAATCTTTTGGACTGGAGCTTTAGACTAACATTGCATGATTCCTGGGATTCTTATTAAAAATTTTGTATCCTTTATTTTCTTTTTCCAAAATAATTTTCGAAAAATATAAAAAAATTAATAAAATCATAAAAACCAAAATTTTGTGTTTCTTGTTTGAGTCTAGTGTCAAATTTTAAGTTTGGTGTCAATTGCATCTTTTTAATTTTTCTTTAAATTTTCAAAAATTCATGCATGTGTTCTTTCATGATCTTCAAGTTGTTCTTGATGATTTTCTTTGTTTGATCCTTAATTTTTCTTGTTTTGTGCATTCCCTTGTTTTTCATATGCATTTTCAAATTCATAGTGTCTAAACATTAAAAAAAATTTTAAGTTTGGTGTCTTGCATGTGTTTCTTTTCTTAAAAATTTTCAAAAATATGTTCTTGATGTTCATCTTGATCTTCAAAGTGTTCTTGGTGTTCATCTTGACATTCAAAGTGTTCTTGCATGCATTATCGTTTTGATCTTAAATTTTTATATTTTGCATCATTTAGTTATTTTTCTCTCTCTTCATTAATTCAAAAAATCAAAAAATAATATCTTTCCCTTATTTTACTCATAGATTTCGAAATTTTGGGTTGACTTAGTAAAAAATTTTCAAAATTTGGTTGGTTCTTGTTAGTCAAGTAAAAATTTCAATTTAAAAATCCTATCTTTTCAAATCTTTTTCAAAAATCAAATCTTTTTCTTTTTTCTTTCCTGTTTTTCGAAAATTCTTCAAGATTAATTTTCAAAATCTTTTTCTTAATTTTATTTCATAATTTTCGAAATTATTGCTAACATTTAATGTTTTGATTCAAAAATTTTAAGTTGTTACTTGCCTATTAAGAAAAGATCAATCTTTAAATTCTAGAATCATATCTTTTAGTTTTTTGTTAGTCAAGTAATCAACTTTAATTTCAAAAATCAAATCTTTTTAATTTCCTTTTCAAATCTTTTTCAAAATAGATTTCAATCATATCTTTTTCAAAACTTAATTTCAAAATCTTTTTCTAACTTCTTATCTTTTCAAAATTGATTTTCAAATCTTTTTCAATTAACTACTTGACTTTTTGTTTGTTTACTATTTCTTATCTTTTTCAAAACCACCTAACCACCTTTCTCTCTCTCTAATTTTCGAAAACCATTACCCACTTTTTCAAAATTCTTTTCTATTAACTAATTGTTTTAAATTCTAATTTTATTTTATTTCTTTTAATAAATTCGAATTCTAACTAATAATCAAAATAAAAACAAAAATATTCTTCTTTTCTTTTAATTAAAAATTCGAATACACTCTCTCTCTCATCTCTCTCTATTTATTTTATTTATTTATTAACACTTCTCTTCTTCTTATAATTCAAACCCTCTCCTTCTCTCTGTGTTCGAATTCTTCTTCTTCTACTTTCTTCATTCTATTTCTTCTATTCTTCTACTCACATAAAAGAATCTCTATACTGTGACATAGAAGATTCCTATTCTTTTCTGTTCTCTTCTTTTTTATATGAGCAGGAACAAGGATAAGAACATTCTTGTTGAAGCTGATCCTGAACCTGAAAGGACTCCGAAGAGGAAACTAAGAGAAGCTAAAGCACAACACTCTGGAGAGGACCTAACAGAAATTTTTGAAAAAGAAGTAGTTATGGCAGCCGAAAATAACAACAATGGTAGAGATGCAAGGAAGATGCTTGGTGACTTTACTGCACCCACTTATGACTTCTATGGAAGAAGCATCTTAATTTCTGCAATTGGAGCAAACAACTTTGAGCTTAAGCCTCAATTAGTTTCTCTAATGTAGCAGAATTGCAAGTTTTATGGACTTCCATTGGAAGATCCTCATCAATTTTTAGCTGAATTCTTGTAAATCTGTGACACTGTTAAGACCAATGGGGTTAATCCTGAGGTCTACAGACTTATGCTTTTCCCCTTTGCTGTAAGACATAGAGCTAGGATATGGTTGGACTCACAACCTAAAGAAAGCCTAAACTCTTGGGAAAAATTGGTCAATGCTTTCTTGGCCAAATTCTTTCCACCTCAAAAGCTGAGCAAGCTTAAAGTGGAAGTCCAAACCTTCAGACAGAAGGAAGGTGAATCCCTTTATGAAGCCTGGGAAAGATACAAGCAATTGATCAGAAGGTGTTCTTCTGACATGCTTTCAGAATGGAGCATCTTATGTATATTCTATGATGGTCTGTCTGAATTGTCCAAGATGTCATTAGACCACTCTGTTGGTGGATCTCTTCATTTGAAGAAGATGCCTATAGAAGCCCAGGAACTCATTGAAATGGTTGTAAATAACTAATTTATGTACACTTATGAAAGAAATCTTGTGAATAGTGGGACAACTCCAAAGAAAGGAGTTCTTGAGATTGATACTCTGAATGCAATATTGGCTCAGAATAAAATATTGACTCAGCAAGTTAATATGATTTCTCAGAGTCTGACTGGAATGCAAGCTGCATCTGGCAGTACTAAAGAAGCTTCCTCTGAAGAAGAAGCTTATGACCCTGAGAATCCTGCAATGGAAGAGGTGAATTACATGGGAGAATCCTATGAAAACACCTATAATCCTTCATGGAGGAATCATCCTAATTTCTCATGGAAGGATCAGCAGAAGCCTAATCAAAGCATCAATAATAATAATGGTGGGAGAAATAGGTTTGGCAATAGCAAGCCTTTTCCATTATCTTCTGAGTAACAGACAGAGAATTTTAAGCAGAGCCTCTCTGACTTAGCAACCATATTCTCTGATCTAAGTAAGACCACTCATAGTTTCATGACTGAAACAAGGTCCTCCATTAGAAATTTGGAGGCACAAGTGGGTCAGCTGAGTAAAAGAGTTACTGAAATCCCTCCTAGTACTCTCCCAAGCAATACAGAAGAGAATCCAAAAAGAGAGTGCAAGGCCATCAACACGTCCAACATGGCCAAACCTGTAGAGGAGGGAAAGGCAGTGATTTCCACTGAGGAAGACCTCAATGGACGTCTACTGGCCACTAAGGAGTTCCCTATTGAGGAACCAAAGGAATCTGAGGCTCATACAGAGACCATAGAGATTCCACTGAACTTACTGTTACCATTCATGAGCTCTGATGACTATTCTTCCTCTGAAGAGGATGGAGATATTACTGAAGAGTAAGTTGCTCAGTATTTAGAAGCAATCATAAAGCTGAATGCCAAGTTATTTGGTAATGAGACTTGGAAGGATGAACCTCCATTGCTTATCAATGAACTAAATACCTTGGTTCAACAGAAATTACCTCAGAAGAAACCGGATCCCAGAAAGTTCTTAATACCTTGCATCATAGGCACCATAACCTTTAAGAAGGCTCTGTGTGACCTTGGTTCAAGTATAAACTTCATGCCAATCTCTGTAATGGAGAAACTATGGATCTTTGAGGTACAAGCTGCAAGAATCTCATTAGAGATGGTAGACAATTCAAGGAAACAGGCTTATGGATTTGTAGAGGATGTCTTAGTGAAGGTTGAAGGCTTTTACATCCCTACTGATTTCATAATCCTAGACAATGGGAAGGAAGATGATGAATCCATCATTCTTGGAAGACTCTTCCTAGCCACAGCAAGAGCTGTGATTGATGTGGACAGAGGAGAGTTAGTCCTTCAATTGAATGAGGACTACCTTGTGTTTAAGGCTCAAGGATATTCTTCTGTAACCATAGAGAGGAAGCATGAAAAGCTTCTCTCAATACAGAATCAAATAGAGCCCCCACACTCAACTTCTAAGTTTGGTGTTGGGAGGCCACCATTAAGCTCTGAGTCTTTGTGAAGCTCTTTAAGAGCTCACTGTCAAGCTATTGACATTAAAGAAGCGCTTGTTAGGAGGCAATCCAATGTTATTTAACTATATTTATTTATATTATATTCCATTGTCATTTTATGTTTTCTTTAGGTTGAAGATTATGTGAAGTCATAAAACAACTGTAGAATTAAAGCAAAATGAAAAATAGCATAAAAAATAGCACACCCTGGAGGATAGGCTTACTGGCATTTAAACGCCAGTAAGGATAGCAGAATGGGTGTTTAACGCCCAGCCTGGCAGCATTCTGGGCGTTAAACGCCAGAAAAGGGTGGCTGGCTGGCGTTAAACGCTAGAAAGGGGCACCAGACTGGCGTTTAACGCCAGAAAAGGTAGTAGAGCTGGTGTTAAATGCCAGAATTGGCACACTGAGGGCGTTTGAATGCTAGAATGGTACAGGAAGCAGAATTCCTTAACACCTCATGATCTGTGGACCCCACAGGATCCCCACCTACCCCACCTCTTCTTCTCTCCTCTTCACACCTTTTCATAACACTCTTCCCCAAATACCCTTGACCAATTCCATCAATAACTCTTCCCCAAATACCCTTCACCTATCAAATCCTACCCTTTTCCACATATCCTCTTCACCACTCACATCCATCCATCATAACCCTCACCTACCTCACCATTCAAATTCAAACCATTTCCCTCCCAAACCCACCCCTCTTCATGACTGAATTCCCTCTCTCTCCTACCCTATAAATACCCCTCCTCACTATCTTCACTTTCACACATCACAAACACTTCTTTCCCCCTTGGCCGAAACCATCACCCCCTCTATCTCCTCCATTTCTTCTTCTTCTACTCCTTTCTTTCTTCTTTTGCTCGAGGACGAGCAAACCTTTTAAGTTTGATATGGAAAAAGCTCTGATTTTCTATTTTTCCATAACCATTAATGGCACCTAAGGCCGGAAAAACCTCTAAAAAGAGGAAAGGGAAGGCAATTGCTTCCACCTCCGAGTCATGGGAGATGGAAAGATTCATCTCAAAGGTCCATCAAGACCACTTCTATAAAGTTGTGGCCAAGAAAAAAGTAATTCCCAAAGTCCCCTTCATGCTCAAAAAGGGTGAATATCCGGAGATCTGACGTGAGATTCAAAGAAGAGGTTGGAAAGCTCTCACCAACCCAATCCAACAAGTCAGAATCTTAATGGCTCAAGAGTTCTATGCCAATGCATGGATTACTAAGAACCATAATCAAAATATGAACCCGAACCCAAAGAATTGGCTCACAATGGTTCGGGGAAATTACTTGGATTTCAGTCCGGAAAATGTGAGGTTGGCATTTAATTTTCCAATGATGAGAGGAGATCCTCATCCTTTCACTAGAAGGGTCAACTTTGATCAAAGGTTGGACCAAGTCCTTAGGGACATTTGTGTGGAAGGAGCTCAATGGAAGAGAGACTCAAGAGGCAAGCCAGTTCAACTAAGAAGACTTGACCTCAAGCCCGTGGCTAGGGGATGGTTGGAGTTCATCCAACGCTCTATCATTCCTACTAGCAACCGGTCTGAAGTTACAATAGACTGAGCTATCATGATCCATAGTATCATGATTGGAGAGGAAGTAGAAGTTCATGAGATCATATCTCTAGAACTCTACAAGGTGACGGACAAGCCCTCTACTTTGGCAAGGTTAGCCTTCCCTCATCTCATCTGTACCCTATGCAATTCAGCTGGAATTGTCATAGAGGAAGACATCCTCATTGAAGGAGATAAGTCCATCATTAAGAAGAAGATGGAGCAAACAAGAGAGCCCACTCATGGACTTCAACAAGAGCATGAGGAAATTCCTCATCAAGAAATTCCTGAGATACCTCAAGGGATACACTTTCCTCCACAAAACTATTGGGAGCAAATCAATACCTCCTTAGGAGAATTGAGTTCCGACATGGGGCAACTAAGGATGGAGCACCAAGAGTACTCCATTATCCTCAATGAAATCATATAGGACCAAAGAGCCATGAGGGAGGAACAACAAAGGCAAGGAAGAGACATAGAGGAGCTCAAGCACTCCATAAGATCTTCAAGAGGAAGAACTAGCCGCTATCACTAAGGTGGACCCGTTCTTTAATTTCCTTGTTTTTATTTTTCTATTTTTTGAATTATATGCTTTATGTTTTGTCTATGTTTGTGTCTTTATTACATGATCATTAGTGCTTAAGTGTCTATGTCTTAAAGCTATGAATGTCCTATGAATCCTTCACCTTTCTTAAATGAAAAATATTTTTAATTGCAAAAGGACAAGAGGTACATGGATTTCGAATTTTATCTTGAAATTAGCTTAATTATTTTGATGTGGTAGCAATACTTTTTATTTTCTGAATAAATGCTTGAACAGTGCATAGTTTTGAATTTGTTGTTTATGAATGTTAAAATTGTTGGCTCTTGAAAGAATAATGAAAAAAGAGAAATGTTATTGATAATCTGAAAAATCATAAAATTGATTCTTGAAGCAAGAAAAAGCAGTGAAAACAAGAGCTTGCTAAAAAAAATAAAGAAAAAAAAGAGAAAGAAAAAGAAAAAGCAAGCAGAAAAAGCCAATAACCCTTTAAACTAAAAGGCAAGGGTAAAAGGGATCCAAGACTTTCAGCATTAATGGATATGAGGGCCCAAAGGAATAAAATCCTGGCCTAAGCGGCTAAATCAAGCTGTCCCTAACCATGTGCTTGTGGCATGAAGGTGTCAAGTGAAAAGCTTGAGACTGAGCAGTTAAAGTCGTGGTCCAAAGCAAAAAGAGTGTGCTTAAGAGCTCTGGGCACCTCTAATTGGGGACTCTAGCAAAGCTGAGTCACAATCTGAAAAGGTTTACCCAGTTATGTATCTGTGGTATTTATGTATCCGGTGGTAATACTGGAAAACAAAATGCTTAGGGTCACGGCCAAGACTCATAAAGTAGCTGTGTTCAAGAATCAACATACTGAACTAGGAGAATCAATAACACTATCTAAATTCTGAGTTCCTATGGAAGCTAATCATTCTGAACTTCAAAGGATAAAATGAGATGCCAAAACTGTTCAGAAGTAAAAAGGTTACAAGTCCCGCTCATCTAATCAAAACTAATCTTCATTGATAAGTTTGAAATTTATTGTAGTTTCTCTTCTTTTTATCCTATTTTGATTTTAGTTTCTTTGGGACAAACAACAATTTAAGTTTGGTGTTGTGATGAGCGAATAATTTATACCCTTTTTGGCATTATTTTTACTTAGTTTTTAGTATGTTTTAGTTACTTTTTATTATATTTTTATTAGTTTTTATGCAAAAATCACATTTCTGGACTTTACAATGAGTTTTTGTGTTCTTCTTTGATTTCAGGTATTTTCTGGCTGAAATTGAGGGACCTGAGCAAAAATCTAATACAGAGGCTGAAAAAGGACTGCAGATGCTGTTTGATTCTGACCCTCCTGCACTCGAAGTGGATTTTCTGGAGCTACAGAAGCCCAATTGGCGCGCTCTGACGTTAGGATTTTTGCCAGTAAAGAATGTCATAAAAACAGTCGCGTTGTAGATATAGTCTCTAAACCGACAAAAATCCCTTCGTATAAACGTTTTGGTTGTCACAAGTAACAAACCCCTTTAAAATTGATAACCGAGTATTTAAACCTCGGGTCGTCTTCTCAAGGAATTGTAGGGAGGTGTTCTTATTGTTGGTTATGAGTTTGTAAATTGGGGGGTTTTAATGTATAAGATAAAAAGCAAGAATAGTAAATGGCAAGAAAGTAATATTGTATTAAATTAAATAAATAATAAAACTCTTGGCAAGGTATAAGAACTGGAAGTCCTATTCTTGTCAATTGCGATAAGAATTGGGTTTCAATCCCACTTTGTTAACCTCTAACTATGAAGGTAAATCAAGTGGATTAATTAGCTTAATCCTCATGTCCTAGTCAATTCCTATGGAAAGACTAGAGTTATTGGAGCAACTTCCAATTTCAACCACTGCTTTATTTGACAGCTTAAGCGTTACCAATAAATCAACCAAAGCCAAAAGGGAAAAATCCAAATTATTTATATAATAAAAAGGAGCAATCATAAGTCTGAAATACCTCAAGATATATTAAATAGAAAATCAATCTAAACATAGAGAGTCATAAACAAAAGTGAGAAAATAAATAAAAATAAAGAACCTGGGATTAAGAGTCACTCCTAAAACTAAGAGAAATCCTAAATCCTAATCCTAAGAGAGAGGAGAGAACCTCTCTCTCTAAAAACTACATCTACTCCTAAAATTGTGAATTATGGAAGCCCTCCTTGTATGGATGCATTCCCCCACTTTATAGCCTCTAATATGTATTTTCTGGGCCGCAAACTGGGTCAAAAACAGTCCAGAATTCGCTGGTTGCGAATTCATTTGCGCTGATTTCCGTCACTTGCGACGCGGCCGCATAGATCACGCGGTCGCGTCACCTAGCGTCAGAGGAACCATAGCATATTATATATCAAATCGAAGCCCCGGACGTTAGCTTTCCAACGCAATTAGAACCGCGTCGTTTAGACCTCTGTAGCTAAAGTTATAGCCATTTGAGTGCAGAGAGGTCAGGCTGGACAGCTTAGCAATTTCTCCAACTTCTTGCATTCCTTCCACTTTTGTATGCTTTCTTCCCGTCCTCCAAGCCATTCCTGCCTTATAATATCTGAAAACACTCAACACACATATCAAGGCATCTAATGGTAATAAGAGATGATTAATATTAGCAATTATAAGTCCAAAAAAGCATGTTTTCAATCAAAGCACATAATTAGGAAGCAAATGTAAAACCATGCAAATAGTATGAATAAGTGGGTAAAGAGTTGATAAAATCTACTCAATTAAGCACAAGATAAACCATAAAATAGTAGTTTATCAACCTCCCCACACTTAAACATTAGCATGTCCTCATGCTAAGCTCAAGAGAAACTATAAAGATGAAGAGGAATGATAGAGAGTATGCAATGCAACCTATGAATGTAACTACATGCTAAGATGTTTCTACCTACTTGGTTAAACATAAACAAATCTTTCAAGAATAAATATGAACTGGATTTCACTAATTCAAATCATAAAAATGAAGCACAAATAGACTCGTAAAAAGAAAATAGCTTATGAAAGCAGTGAACAAGGAATTGAGCATCGAACCCTTACTGGTAGTGTATACACTCTAATCACTCAGGTGTTTAAGGTTCGATCTCTCAATTTTCTACTAACCTTACTTTCTAAGGCTTGCTCTTCATCTAACAATCAACATAAATTTAATGCACAAATACACATATCAAGAGGTCTTTTAAGGGTTGTAATGGGGTTAGGGTCAAGGTAGGATTGTATTTGGTCAAGTGGACTAAAATCTGAATCCTTAATTAACTTAAACTTTCCACCTATCTTTAGACAATCCATGTAATCACAATACAAATTCTAACTATCCATCAACCATGTTTTCCACATTATTCATGCATTCTAATTCTAAGTACCATACATATGCATTGCTTTTACCACTTACTTTGGGGCATTTTGTCCCCTTTCTCTTATTTGCACTTTTTCTTTTCTTTTTCTCACTCTCTCTCTTTATATATATATATTTTTTTTTCTTTTGTTTTTTTTTCTCAATGCATATGATTAATTTATTGAATGCATGAACATGTCCTAAATATTTCTTTCACATTTTTAGAAAATTCTAACATACTCAATTCTCAAACCAAATATTTCCAAACCCAATTTCCCACACTTAATTCATGAGCACTCTCACTAGTCTAAGCTAACCAAGGATTCAAATTTAAGGACATTATTATTTTTCGCTTAGAGTTAATGATGTGCTAAAGTAAAGAACAAATGGGTATAATAGGCTCAAAGTGGTTTGCAAGGGATAATGAAGGGTTAAGGCCATATGGGTATGTAAGCTCAGTGAAACAAAGGCCTCAATCATATAAGTGCATGCATACATCAAACCATGGAAATATAGAATTAAGCAAGACAAAGATCACAATTTTAGAGAGAAACAAAAAACACACATCAAAAATAAAATATTGGTTGAAAAATGCAACCAATTCATATAGGCTCAAAATCTCACAGGTTTTGTGTGTTCAAGCTCTAAACCATGTTCCAGTATAATATCTCTTCAAACAAGTGTAACATTAAATTTTATTCAAATTAGTGAAATTCTCTAAAAATTTTCTTTGAAAAAGAATTTATTATTTTAACCAAGTAGTAACTAAATGCACAAAATCAAACAAATATGCAATTAAACATGCAAATGCAATAATGAACAAACAAATAAAATAAAACATTGGTGTTGATAAGAAAATACTAACCCATGGAGATCGGTATCGACCTCCCCACACTTAAAGATTGCACCGTCCTCGGTGCATGCTGAGATGTGCAGGTGGACGGGTTGCTCCAACTGACGCTTGTAGATGGAGGCACCTTAGTTGGAGATCTCTTGGTTTCCTTTCCTTGCTGGTGTCTTGTCAGTGGCCTTCTCTTTTCCTTTCTTGGTACCCATGCCTAAGGAAGAAGAAAAAGGAAGAGTGTGAAATATAGAAAACTAAGACCGGAAGGGAGAAAATTCCAAGTGATAAGGAATGCCAAAGGAAAGATGATAGTCCATCTACATGGTAGCTACAACATGTAGGGAAGACAACAATAAAGATTAAAAAGGGCAATTCAAAATAATTAGATGCAAGAGGGTAAAAACATGCAAATAATAGGCATGAAAAGTATAGCTCAAGCATCAAGTAATAAATGTGCCAAATTAAAGAGCATGTGTAATGATGACAATTGTGAATGATAATCCCAAATACATTGGATGTGCAAGTTAAAATAGGAATGAAAATAATGTAATCCAAATGTATATGAGAACCATAAGTAAATGTCAATTGTCAAATCTCTTCTCCGAGTAGCCACGTGCTCAAATAAAATAAGGCACTTATCCAAATAAAACTCCAACACCAATGAGAATAATGCAATGAATGAAATATGCAAATAAATGAAGTAAAATAAAATAAGAGGGAAAAAGGATGAGAAGAACAAAAAGAAAGTGAGAAAGGAGAGAGAAGGGAGAATTTAGGATTAGAAAAGAAAAGATAATAAAATTGGCACTAATCTGGATAGGTTGTGCGATGCTGGCGACGCGATCGCGTGGGTGACGTGGTCGCGTGGTGCGCGATATGGTTGGGTGACGCAAACGCGTGGGGCACGCGATCACGTGACTCGATTTGTGCTAGTGGCGCGAGTGCAGCCTCGCGGTCGCACAACTCTCTGTTCGAAACTCTTTTTGCCAAAATTCTGGGTGACGCGATCGCGTGGGGCATGCGATCGCGTGAGTGGCCATCATGGAATATGACGCGGACGCGTGAGGCACGCATTCACGTGGTGAGGCTTGGGCTACCAGCACGAGTCCAGCCCAACTCCAGCTCAACTTTCGGCCATGCACCTGGTTGACGTCGATTTTCAGGTCACGCGGCTGCGTGGGGCATGCGATCGCGTGGGAGGCCGGTATTCCCCTGCAACGCGGACGCGTCAGCGACGCGGTCGCGTGGGGTGATTTGTGCCATTGGTACGCCTCCAACGCTGCTCCTGCGTAACTCTCTGTTCATATTAATATTGTCTCCTATCTCCTTGTGACGCGGACGCGTCGCTGATGCGGTCGCGTCACGTGTTCGCTTTTTTTTTTGTAATCTGAAAAATGCAGAATATAGTGTTAATATAAATGTGATGCAAAACTCCAGGTTCAATATAACAAAATAAAATAAAATTCAAAAATAAATAAAACTAAATAAAAATGAAAAAGAACGATCATACCATGGTGGGTTGTCTCCCACCTAGCACTTTTAGTTATAGTCCTTAAGTTGGACATTTGGTGAGCTTCCTGTTATGGTGTCTTATGCTTGAACTCATCCAGGAATCTCCACCAGTGTTTGTGATTCCAGTAACCTCTGGGGTCCCAAACTAGGCATGTAAAACCCTTGAGCAGCTTCAAAAAGATTCTTAGGCTCTCGGGGTGTTGGATGTCAGAACAGATTCCAGGATCCCAAACTTTACTTTTACACCAGTTCTTGTCTCGATCTGCACTTTTCCAGCCGGGTGAAAGGTGATCTGAATTCTCACTACAGTGACCAAACAGCTTCCTAGACCCATTCAGTTGAGCTTTATACCAACCCTTGTGTTTGAACTTAAAGCTTCCAACCATGATGAACCTTGCAGGACAATTCTTACCACTGGCCATCTTCCTCTTACTCTTAATATCACAAAGAGCTCTAAGTTGACCATCCGTCTCCAGTAGCCCATATTCAAGTGGGATTAGAAAGCTATGGGATATGAATTTTACCCACTTGAATGTTGTGAAGGATGATGGCAACTTAGGGGGAGGTATTTTTAATGAAATTGCAAGCTCCACTCCCTTGTGCTCTTTTCTGATAACTACCACTTCTTTGCAAGCTTCTTCAATTTCAACCTCTTCCTCTTGGTAGCTCTCTTTCAATTCAATCTCCTCTTCATTGCTTTCCAAGGGCATGGGAGGTTGTGCTTCTTCTTCTTGAATCTCCATCTCTTGATCAACCTCTTCCAAGTCTTCAACTATGATATGCTTTGAAGGTTGTACACCCTCTTCAGCATCAATTTCAACCGTCTCGGAAGGAGGTTCTATGACTGGACTTTCCCATGGAGGTTCTGCATCACCTAAGTCTTCAACCAACTCTTCTTGAACGATGACAGCTTCTTCTGCTTGTTCTAGTATGAATTCATGCTCTGTCTTGTCCACTGGAGCCTCTAGTATCTCCTTCATGCTATGCTCTTCACTAGACTGTCCACATGGGGCTGTGGCTGATCCTTGTGTATTTAAGCGTCTAGAAGCCAATTGAATTAATACATGCCCCAGTTGTTGAATGGTTGCCTGAAATCGATCCACTGTTTCCTTGAGATGATCCTTTGCCTCTTGATGCACTCGGCTTTCATAAATAGGATCATAGTGCTCTTGGATTGATGAATATGGAGATGGTGAATATTGAAGTGGTGGTTCTTGTGAGTAATTGGGTTGGAATTGGGGTGGTTCTATATATGGTTCATATGGCTCATAAGGTGGTTGGTATGGTGGTTGAGGGTTAAGGTCATATGGAGGTGAATGGTGGAAAGGGGCTTGTGAGTATGGTGGTCCAAAGTTATGTTGAGGAGAGGGTTCATAGGCATATGGTAGTGGTTGTTGATAATCAAAAGAGTGCTCACCATAGCCGTTGCCTTGATATGCATCACAGAATGGTTGTTGATAGTCCATTGGAGGTGGTTGTGCCATGAAGGTTGATTAAATCCTTGTGGCTCCTCCCATCTTTGATTGTTCCAACCTTGATGCTTGTTCTCATTGTAATTTCTTCTTCCTGCAACATAATTGTAACCAGACTCATAGCCAAAGGGGTGAGAGTTCATAGTAACAAATAAAAATTAAAAAAAAATAAAAATAAATTTAAATTAAAAGGTTATTTAAATTTTGAATTTGAAAATTAAATTTTGAAATTTGAATTTTGAAATTTTGAAATTTGAAATTTGAAAATTTTTAAATTTAAATTTTGAAAATTTTTAAATTTGAATTTTGAAATTTGATTTTTGAAATAAGATAAGATAAGATAAAAATTTTAAAAATAAAATCTGAAAATTTTTTTTTTCAAAAAACTTAATTAAAAATATTTTAAAACAATAAAATGACACCAAATTTCAAATTTTTAGATCAAAACGAAGAAAACAACTAAGAACAGCTTGAAGGTCAAGATGAACGTGAAGAACAACTTGAAGATCAAGATGAATACTAAGAACAAATTTTTGAAAAAAAAAATTTTTTTTATAACTAAATAAAAACAAATAACCTCTTAATGTACAAAAAAGCAAAAAAAATAAAAATAAATAAACAAGTAAAAAGCAAATATTTACAATAACCAATAATAAGGCACACGTTTGCAATTCCCCGGCAACGGCGCCATTTTGACGTTAGGATTTTTGCCAGTAAAGAATGTCATAAAAACAGTCGCGTTGTAGATATAGTCTCTAAACCGACAAAAATCGCTTCGTACAAACGTTTTGGTTGTCACAAGTAACAAACCCCTTTAAAATTGATAATCGAGTATTTAAACCTCGGGTCGTCTTCTCAAGAAATTGCAGGGAAGTGTTCTTATTGTTGGTTATGAGTTTGTAAATTGGGGGGTTTTAATGTATAAGATAAAAAGCAAGAATAGTAAATGGCAAGAAAGTAATATTTTATTAAATTAAATAAATAATAAAACTCTTGGCAAGGTATAAGAACTGGAAGTCCTATTCTTGTCAATTGCGATGAGAATTGGGTTTCAATCCCACTTTGTTAACCTCTAACTATGAAGATAAATCAAGTGGATTAATTAGCTTAATCCTCAGGTTCTAGTCCATTCCTATGGAAAGACTAGAGTTATTAGAGCAACTCCCAATTTCAACCACTGCTTTATTTGACAGCTTAAGTGTTACCAATAAATCAACCAAAGCCAAAAGGGAAAAATCCAAATTATTTATATAATAAAAAGGAACAATCATAAGTCTGAAATACCTCAAGATATATTAAATAGAAAATTAATCCAAACATAGAGAGTCATAAACAAAAGTGAGAAAATAAATAAAAATAAAGAACCTGGGATTAAGAGTCACTCCTAAAACTAAGAGAAATCCTAAATCCTAATCCTAAGAGAGAGGAAAGAACCTCTCTCTCTAAAAAGTACATCTACTCCTAAAATTGTGAATTATGGAAGCCCTCCTTGTATGGATGCATTCCGCCACTTTATAGCCTCTAATATGTGTTTTCTGGGCCGCAAACTGGGTCAAAAACAGTCCAGAATTCGCTGGTTGCGAATTCATTTGCGCTGATTTCCGTCACTTGCAACGCGGCCGCATGGATCACGCGGTCGCGTCGCCTAGCGTCAGAGGAACTATAGCATATTATATATCAAATCGAAGCCCCGGACGTTAGCTTTCCAACGCAATTGGAACTGCATCGTTTAAACCTCTGTAGCTAAAGTTATAGCCATTTGAGTGTAGAGAGGTCAGGCTGGACAGCTTAGCAATTTCTCCAACTTCTTGCATTCCTTCCACTTTTGCATGCTTTCTTCCCATCCTCCAAGTCATTCCTACCTTATAATATCTGAAAACACTCAACACATATATCAAGGCATCTAATGGTAATAAGAGAGGATTAATATTAGCAATTATAAGTCCAAAGAAGCATGTTTTCAATCAAAGCACATAATTAGGAAGGCAAATGTAAAACCATGCAAATAGTATGAATAAGTGGGTAAAGAGTTGATAAAATCCACTCAATTAAGCACAAGATAAACCATAAAATAGTGGTTTATCACGCTCTCAATTTCTTTGGAAATTAGAAATCCTGGGCTTTCCAGAAATATATAATAGTCCATACTTTGTTTGAGATTTGATGGCCCAAACTGGCGTTCAAAGACAGCCTAGAACTTTCTGGCATAAAACGCCCAAACTGGCACCAGAATTGGAGTTAATCGCCCAAACTAGCACCTAAGCTGGCGTTTAACTCCAAGAATAGCCTATGCACGAAAAAGCTTCATTGTTCAGCCCAAGCACACACCAAGTGGGCCCCGAAAGTGGATTTCTGCACTATCTGCACTTAGTTACTCATTTTCTGTAAAACCTAAGTTACTAGTTTAGTATAAAAACTACTTTTAGAGATTTATTTTAAGAGTTTGATGCGATCATAGACCATTGTTCATGTTTGGAGGCTGGCCTCATGGCCATGCCTAGACCTTTTTCACTTATGTATTTTAAACGGTGGAGTTTCTACACCCCATAGATTAAGGTGTGGAGCTCTGTTGTTCTTCATGAATTAATGAAAGTACTATTGTTTTTTATTCAATTCACGCCTACTTCTTCTCCAAGATATACTCTCGTACTTAATTCAGTTAAGTTAGAATGAAGGGGTGACCCGTGATAATCACCCAATCTTTGTTACTCACTTAGCCAAGATCCGCGTGCCTGACAACCACAGCGGTCTACATGATGTTCAACGTAGTCATTGGACGACAGCCGGAGTATATTCTCTTGGATATCTATTACACGGACTGAGTCTGTGAGATTAGTATCTTTGTGGTATAGGCTAGAACCATTGGCAGCATTCCTGGGATCCAGAAAGTCTAAACCTTGTCTGTGGTATTCCGAGTAGGATCCGGGAAGGGATGACTGTGACGAGCTTCAAACCTACGAATGTTGGGCACAGTGACAGTGTGCAAAAGGATCAATGGATTCTATTCTGATGCTAGCGGGAACCGACAGATGATTAGCCATGCGGTAGCTGTGCCTGGTATTTTTCATCCGAGACGCGAAATCTGACAGTTGATTAGCCGTGCAGAAACCGTAGAGGACCATTTTCACTGAGAGGATCTTATAGCTTGCCATGGAAGGGAGCACGCATGGTTGGAAGAAGACAGTAGGAAAGCAGAGGTTCAGAAGCAACAAAGCATCTTCAGACGCTTATCTGAAATTCCCACTAATGAATTGCATAAGTAACTTTATTTTATTTTATGTTTTATCTATCTTTTAATTATCAAAACCCCATAACCATTTGAATCTGCCTCACTGAGATTTATAAGATGACCAAAGCTTGCTTCAAGCTGACAATCTCCGTGGGATCGACCCTTACTCACGTAAGGTTTATTACTTGGACGACCCAGTGCACTTGCTGGTTAGTTGTGCGGAGATGTGAAAAGTGTGAATCACGATTTCCCCATACCACAAGCGCACCAAAAATATCGTCAAGTAATAACCCACTAGGAGTGGGGTCGAATCCACAGAGATTGGTAGATTTGAGCAATTTTAATCAATGGGTGAATTAGTCAAGCTGAGCAATATAGATTGTGATTGCAGAAATTTAAATGGGCAAAAGTGTAAATGACTCAAAAGTAAAGAGAAGCAGTAAAGTGCAGAAAGGTAAATGGCAAGAATATAAAGTGCAGAAACATAAATGACTTAATTGTAAATGGGAATGGGGAATAACAGAATGTAAAGAAAGCTATAAAGAATGTGGAAGATAAGAATAGGGGAAATTCATTGAGATCAGGAGATGTTGTTCTCTTTGGATTAAATCCAGCTCATCTCATCTTCAATCATACAACTTATTGACCTCTTGTGCTTCATTTCTTCTCTGGAAGTTGAATTGGCGTGGCACGCCCAGGGTCTGATGTGCCACGCCCACTTTGTGCTTCATCTTCTTCTCTGGAAAGTTGAACTGGCGTGGCACGCCCAGGGTCTGGCGTGCCACGCCCCTTATGTTTGCTTGTTTCCTTGGTTGGCGTGCCACACCCAGAGCTCAAGTGACACGCCCAGTCTTCTTGTTGAGTGATGAGGTTGGCGTGCCACGCCTTCGATACCAAGTGGCATGCCCAGTGAGCGGTTGAGCATTGGCTTGCCACGCCTGAGACTCAAGTGGCACGCCCAAGTGAGGAATGATAGCTGGTGTGCCATGCCTTCGATTCCAAGTGGACCGCCCAGGTGTTTACTCCTCCTCTGGAAAATTGAACTGGCGTGCCACACTGATGAGCGGATAATTTATACGCTTTTTGGCATTGTTTTTAGTATGTTTTTAGTATATTTTAGTTAGTTTTTATTATGTTTTTATTAGTTTTTATTTAAAAATCACTTTTCTGGACTTTACTATGAGTTTGTGTGTTTTTCTGTGATTTCAGGTATTTTCTGCCTGAAATTGAGGGACCTGAGGAAAAATCTGATTCAGAGGCTGAAAAAGGACTGCAGATGCTGTTGGATTCTGACCTCCCTGCACTCAAAGTGAATTTTCTGGAGCTACAGAAGCCCAATTGGCGCGCTCTCAATTGTGTTAGACAGTAGACATCCTGGGCTTTCCAGCAATATATAATAGTCCATAATTTGCCCGAGATTTGATGGCCCAAATAGGCGTTCCAAATCAGCTCAAGAATTCTGGCGTTTAACGCCAGAACTGGCACAAAAGCTGGAGTTAAACGCCCAAACTGGGACAAAAGCTGGCGTTTAATTCCAAGAAAAGTCTCTACACATGGAAGCTTCAATGCTCAGCCCACACACCAAGTGGGTCCAGAAGAGGATTTCTGCATTAATTACTTATTCCTGTAAACCCTATGCTACTAGTTCTCTATAAATAGGACCTTTTGCTATTGTATTTACACACTTTCATAGACCTTTTCACATTTGGGAGGCTGGCCATTCGGCCATGCCTAGACCTTTTGTTCTTATGTATTTCCAACGGTAGAGTTTCTACACCCTATAGATTAAGGTGTGGAGCTCTGCTGTTCTTCATGAATTAATGCAAAGTACTATTATTTTTCTATTCAACTCAAGTCTATTTCTTCTCCAAGATATTCATTCGCACCCAAGAACATGATGAATGTGATGATTATGTGACACTCATCACCATTCTTACCTATGAACGCGTGACTGATAACCACTTCCGTTCTACATGCAAACAAGCTTGAATGTGTATCTCTTGGGTTTTTAATCTAAGATTGGAACCTTCGTGGTATAGGCTAGAATTATTGGCAGCCATTCTTGAGATCCGGAACGTCTAAACCTTGTCTGTGGTATTCTGAGTAGGATCTGGGATGGGATGACTATGACGAGCTTCAAACTCGCGATTGTTGGGCGTGTGACAGACGCAAAAGGATCAATGGATCCTATTCCAACATGATCGAGAACCGACAGATGATTAGCCGTGCGGTGACAGCGTGCGTAGAACATTTTCACTGAAAAGACGGAAAGTAGCCATTAACAACGGTGATGCCCAACATAAAGCTTGCCATGGAAAGGAGTATGAATGATTGGAAGAAGGCAATAGGAAAACAGAGGTTCAGAAGGAACAAAGCATCTTTATACGCTTATCTGAAATTCCTACCAATGAATTACATAAGTATCTCTATCTTTGTCTTTATTTGATGTTTTATTTATCTTTAATTATCAATCCTCCATAACCATTTGAATCTGCCTGACTGAGATTTACAAGATGACCATAGCTTGCTTCAAGCCGACAGTCTCCGTGGGATCGACCCTTACTCACGTAAGGTATTACTTGGACGACCCAGTGCACTTGCTGGTTAGTTGTGCAATTGTGACAAAGTGTGATTCACGTTTGAGAGCTCCAAGTCCTTTGGCGCCATTGTTGATGATCACAATTTCATGCACCAAGTTTTTGGCGCCGTTGCCGGGGATTGTTCGAGTTTGGACAACTGACGCTTCATCTTGTTGCTTAGATTAGGTACTTTTCTTTTTATTTTTCAGAATTTTTAAGAATGAATTCTAGAGTTTTAAGGTGATGTTCTTATCATCACAAAAGCTGATTGATTCTCATCAATTTAGCTGCTGAATGTAATGTCCTGCTGAAGCTTGGCCAACCATGTCTAATCCTTTTAGACTGAAGCTTTAGACTAACATTGCATGATTCCTGGAATTCTTATTAAAAGTTTTGAATCTCTTTATTCTCTTTTCCATATGATTTTCGAAAAATCACAAAAAATTTTTATAAAATCATAAAAATAAAAAATATTTTATGTTTCTTGTTTGAGTCTAGTATCAATTTTTAAGTTTAATGTCAATTGCATGTCTTTATTCTTTTTGAATATATGCATTATGATCTTCATTGATCTTCAAGTTGTTCTTGATGATTTCAGTGCTTTGATCTTTAATTTCTCCTATTCTGTGTCTTTTGTTGTTTCTTACATGCATTTTCAAATTGTTATAGTCCTTAGTATACAAACTTCTAAGTTTGGTGTCTTGCATGCATTGTTTATTTGATCTTAGTTGCATTTTTTATTGTTTCTCATCATTAAAAATTCAAAAATATTTTCAAAATTGTGTCTTTTCAAGTCAATAATACAGAGAATTGAAGATTTAGAACATTCAGCAGAGGAATTACACAGAAAAAGCTGGGCGTTCAAAACTCCTAGTGAAGAAGGAAAACTGGCATTTAAATGCCAGCCAGGGTACCGGCTGGGCGTTAAACGCCCAGAAAGGTAGGATTTTGGGCGTTAAACGCCAGAATGGATGCCATTCTGGGCGTTTAACGCCAAGATGACACTAAGAGGGAAGATTTTGTTTTTAATTCAAATCTTTTTCAAATTTTCATAATTTTTCAAAATCAAATCTTTTTCAAATCATATCTTTTCAATCATATCTTTTCAAAATCAATTTCTTTTCAATTTTTTTATTTATTACTATTTTCGAAAATCCTTGCTACAATTAATAATTTAATTCAAGATTTTCTAGTTGTTACTTGCCTATTAAGAAAGAATCAAAAGTTTTAATTCTAGAATCATATCTTCTAATTTCTTGTTAGTTAAGTAATCAACTTTAATTTTAAAACTTTCTCTTTTTAATTTGATTTTCAATCATATCTTTTCAATCACATCTTTTTCAAAATTAAGTTTCAATCATATATTTTTGATTTCTAATTTCAAAATCTTTTTCAAAAATCACTTAATTTCTTTCCCAATCTTAATTTTCGAAAAACCTTTACCAAATTTTAAAAATTTCTTTTAATTATTTCAAAATCTTTTACTTTAATTTCAAAAATTCTTTTCCTCTTCTCACATCCTTCTATTTAAGGACTAACACTCCTCCACTATCAACAATTCGAACTTTATCCCTCTTGCTAAGTTCGAATTCTTCTCTTTCTACCTCCTCCTTCTATTTTTCTTTTTCTCTAACACCTCAAGGAATCTCTATACTGTGACATAGAGGATTCCAGACTTTCTTGTTCTCTTCTCTTTCATATGAGCAGGAGTAAGGACAAAGGCATTCTTGTTGAAGCTGATCCTGAACCTGAAAGGACCTTGAAGAGAAAGCTAAGAGAAGCTAAAGTACAAATCTCTGTAGAAGGCCTAACAGAGCTCTTCAAGGAGGAAGAAGTCATGGCAGCCGAAAACAACAATGCCAACAATGCAAGGAAGGTGCTTGGTGACTTTACTGCACCTACTCCCGACTTCTATGGGAGAAGCATCTCAATCCCTGCCATTGGAGCAAACAACTTTGAGCTTAAGCCTCAATTAGTTTCTCTAATGCAACAGAATTGAAAGTTTCATGGACTTCCATTGGAAGATCCTCATCAGTTCTTAGATGAATTCTTGCAAATCTGTGACACTGTCAAGACCAATGGGGTTGACCCTAAGGTCTACAGACTTATGCTCTTCCCTTTTGCTGTAAGAGACAGAGCTAGAACATGGTTGGATTCACAACCTAAAGAAAGCCTGAACTCTTGGAAAAAGCTAGTCAATGCCTTCTTGGCAATGTTCTTTCCACCTCAAAAATTGAGCAAGCTTAGAGTGGATTCCAAACCTTCAGACAGAAGGAAGGTGAATCCCTCTATGAAGCTTGGAAAAGATACAAGCAATTAATCAGAAGGTGTCCTTCTGACATGCTTTCAGAATGTAGCATCATAGGTATATTCTATGATGGTCTGTCTGAACTATCCAAGATGTCATTGGATAGCTCTGCTGGAGGATCTCTTCATCTGAAGAAGACGCCTACAGAAGCTCAGGAACTCATTGAAATGGTTGCAAATAACCAATTAATGTACACTTCTGAAAAGAATCCTGTGAATAATGGGACAAATCAGAAGAAAGGAGTTCTTGAAATTGATGCTCTGAATGCCATATTGGCTCAGAATAAAATATTGACCCAACAAGTTAATATGATTTCTCAGAGTCTATCTGGAATGCAAGCAGCAACAGGCAGTACCAAAGGAGCTTCCCCTGAAGAAGAAGCTTATGATCCTGAGAACCCTGCAATGGAAGAGGTGAATTACATGGGAGAACCCTATGGAAACACCTATAACCCTTCATGGAGAAATCATCCAAATCTCTCATGGAAGGACCAATAGAGGCCTCAACAAGGCTTCAACAACAATAATGGTGGAAGAAATAGGTTTAGCAATGACAATCCTTTTCCATCATCTTCTCAGCAACAGACAGAGAATTCTAAGCAAAGCCATTCTGAATTAGCAACTGTAGTCTCTGATCTAATTAAAATCACTCAAAGTTTCATGACTGAAACAAGGTCTTCCATTAGAAATTTGGAGGCACAAGTGGGTCAGCTGAGTAAGAAAATTACTGAACTCCATCCTAGTACTCTCCCAAGCAATACAGAAGAGAATCCAAAGAGAGAGTGCAAGGCCATAAACATGTCTCACATGGCCGAACCTGGAGAGGAGGAAGAGGCAGTGATTTCCACTGAGGAAGACCTCAATGGACGTTCACTGGCCTCCAAGGAGTTCCCTAATGAGGAACCAAGGGAATCTGAGGCTCACACTGAGACTATAGAGATTCCATTGAATTTACTTTTCCCATTCATGAGCTCTAATGAGTATTCTTCCTCTGAAGAGGATGAAGATGTTACTGAAGAGAAAGTTGCTAAGTATCTTGGAGCAATCATAAAGCTAAATGCCAAGTTATTTGGTAACGAGACTTGGGAGGATGAACCCCCCTTGCTCATCAAAGAACTGGATGACTTGACTAGGTAGAGATTACCACTGAAGAGACAAGATCCTGGAAAGTTTTCAATACCTTGTGCCATAGGCACCATGACCTTTGAGAAGGCTCTGTGTGACCTAGGGTCAAGCATAAACCTCATGCCTCTCTCTGTAATGGAGAAGCTAGGGATCATTGAGGTACAAGCTGCAAGAATCTCACTGGAGATGGCAGACAATTCAAAGAAACAGGCTTATGGACTTGTAGAGGATGTCTTGGTAAAGGTTGAAGACCACTACATTCCTGCTAATTTCATAATCCTAGACACTGGGAAGTGTATGGATGAATCTATCATCCTTGGTAGACCCTTCCTAGCCACAGCAAAAGCTGTAATTGATGTAGACAGAGGAGAATTAGTCCTTCAAGTGAATGAGGACTCCCTTGTGTTTAAGGCTCAAGGATCTCCCTCTGTAACCATGGAGAGGAAGCATGAAAAGCTTCTCTCAATACAGAGTCAAACAAAATCTCCACAACCAAACTCTAAGTTTGGTGTTGAGAGGCCATCATCATGCTCTGAGTATCTGTGAGGCTCCATGAGAGCCCACTGTCAAGCTACTGACATTAAAGAAGCGCTTGTTGGGAGGCAACCCAATTTTATTTATTCTCCATTGTTATTTTATGTTTTCTGTAGGTTGATGATCATGTGAAGTCACAAAAATAGTTGAAAAAGAAAAAATCGAAGGAAAAACAGTATTAAAAATAGAACACCCTAGGGAGAAACTTACTGGCGTTTGAATGGGCGTTAAACGCCCAGTCTGGCACCATTCTGGGCGTTTAACGCCAGAAATGGGCACCAGACTGGCGTTTAACGCCAAGAATGGGCAAGAAGCTGGCGTTAAATACCAGAAATGGGCAGCAGCCTGGCGTTTAACGCTAGGATTGGCAGCAAGGGGCGTTTTGCACGCCACATGGTGCAGGGATGAGAAATCCTTGACACCTCAGGATCTGTGGACCCCACAGGATCTCCACCTACCCCACCATTCTCTCTCATCTTCACCCATTCACCAATCACCTCAATACCTCTTCCCCAAAAACCCCTCACCTATCAAATCCCACCATTCTCTTCACCACTCACATCCATCCTTCATAAAACCTCACCTACCTCACCATTCAAATTCAAACCACTTTCCCACCCAAATCCACCCATAATGGCCAAACCATACCCCCCTCTCCACTCCTTTATAAACCCATCTTCACTACTTCATTTTCACACAATATACACACTACTTCTCCCCCTTGGCCGAAACACTAAGCCCCCTCCATCTCCTCTATTTCTTCTTCTTCTACTCTCTTCTTTCTTCTTTTGCTTGAGGACGAGCAAACCTTCTAAGTTTGGTGTGGTAAAAGCGTTGCTTTTTATTTTTCCATAACCATTTATGGCACCTAAGGCCGGAGAAACCTCTAGAAAGAGGAAAGGTGATGACAAGTCATCTTAGCCTAGTTTTACTAGCCTTTTTCTTTATTTTTATTTGGTTTTATGCACTTTCTTGCATCCTAAGTAAGTAATTTGGAATGAAAAAGCATGACTTCTTTGAATCAAACAACCACCATGTAACTGATGCTAAATCATGATGTTTAAGCCAAATTTAATTGATTTCTAATGATTTATAAACCTTGTGAATTTGGAGATACTTTGATTGGTTGTTCTGATTAATTGTAGGTGAAGAAAAGAAGAAAAGAAGAAAGCGTAACCTAAGAAGTGTGGCCCAAGGAAGAAAAAGTATGGCCAAGAAAGGAGGAAGTGTGGCGCAACAAACCATGAAGCTCTCTCCAAGAGCACCAAGCTCACCAAGTGAGCGCTACACTTACTCTCAAGGGACCAAGGCACAAAGCTCAGCTTACTTTGTGAGCTGAGCACAACATGAGGCCAAGAAACAAGGAAAGGAAAGACCAAGCTCAGCTCACAAAGTGAGCATTATCGAGAGCACCCAAGAAATAATTCAAAGAAAATAAGTTGCAAGTGCATGCTCTAAGGCTTGAACCCATGACCAAAGGGGATAGGGAGAGCGCTACTCACAAGGAAAAATAAGCCAAAAATGGCCAAATGCATCCCCCAAGGTTCGAACTCCACACCTTGAGGAAGCAAGGAAGCAAGGCAACCAAAAAAATGGGCAGTGCATGCTTCCCTCAAGTTTCGAACCAAGGAGCTCTCCTTGTGAGCACCAAAGCTCAGCTCACTTGGAGAGCTGAGCGCTACCCTTGGTGCATTTCACGCAACATATGACACGGCCAGAGGGAGTGGAGCGCGCAACATATGACACGGTCCAGGAACACACAGCGCGCAACAATTTTGTGCACCAAGGCACCAATGCTCGCTGAGCTTTCCCCTGATGCCTCCCCCAAGCAACAGCACGCAAGGCCTCCCCACACCAAGTCTCAAAGCTCAGCTCGCTTTGTGAGCTGAGCATCCCCCTGGAGGCAAATTACTCATGGGCTGAAAAATCAATCAAAAATCCAATTAAATTCAAATCTTCACCAAATCAAAAGCCCATCCAAATTCCAATATCCAAGAATAGAAAGTGTATAAATAGGAGTTAGTTTGATGTAATTAGGATTCAGAGACTTTACTTTGAATTTTCCTTTTTAGCTTTCATTTCAATTTTGAGCTTTTTTAATTTTGAATTTATTTTTCTGAGAACTTGAAAGGAGAATTGATCTCTCTTCTTCTTGGTTCTTGCTTGAGCACTCTTTAATTTTCTTGCTTTGGATCTTGGGTAGAGAATTGAAGAACTTCTGTTTCAATCTCACCTTGAGATCTTGTTTAATTTTCTGCATAATTGAATTCCAATTTCCATTTACTGCTTCATCTTCTATTCTCTCTGCAATTTACTTTTCTTTGTTTCTTTTGCAATTGTTCTTGTTAGATCAAGGAAGGATTTGAGATCTAGACTTGTTATCTAGTCTCTTCCACTCCTGAGATCTTCAACCTCATTTACATTGCTGCAAATTAAGCACTGCCTTTCTGTCTTTACAATTCTCAAAGCATTTTTACTCTTTTGTTTGAGATCCATTCCAATTCAATTCATCTTTTGCTTTGCTGTTTGATGCAATTTACTTTTGCTTGTTTAAATTCTGCAATTCCAATTCCAATTCCTTTTATGATTCAAGCAATTTACATTTCTTGCACTTTAAGCTTCAGCCATTTACATTATTTGCAATCTAAGTTTCTGCAATTTACATTACGTGCACTTTAAGATTCAACACTTTTACCTTCCTGCTCTTTAGTTTACTGCAAATCTCCCCTTCCCCTTTACTTTTCATGCAATTTAGTTTCTGCAAATTACAAATCACTCAACCAAATCTTGATTCGCTTGACTAAATCAACTACTAAACTAAAATTGTTCAATCCTTCAATCCTGTGGGATCGACCTCACTCATGTGAGTTATTATTACTTGATGCGACCCGGTACACTTGCCGGTGAGTTTTGTGTTGGATCGTTTTTCACACATCAAGTTTTTGGCGCCGTTGCCGGGGATTGAATTAGATTGATAATGATTAAGTGAAGTGAAGATCTAGATCAAGCACTTTTTATTTTTTGTTTCTTTAACTTTTAACTAACACACTAACTATTTGAATTTTTGCTTAAGCTAACTCAAACTTCATTCTAGCAATAGAGTGAAGTGTCACTGGTTCTGTGTGTTTCTTATGTCTTGTTTGTATGTCAGGGACAAGGAGAACTATACCTAACTTTTGTGAAGAAGACGAAAGAACTCTTAGAAGGTTAAGAAGAGCTGAAAGAGGGAAAAATATAGTTGGAGAAGAGGAGTCAGAAGAAGAATTCCACGACATGGAGGAACATTCAACAAATCCACCAGGTGGAGCAGCCACCACCAACAACAATCCACCACAGAGGAGAGTTTTGGCTTCATATACATTTGCAAATCCTAGACATTGTAGGAGTAGCATTCTTACCCCAAATGTTAATGCAAATAACTTTGAACTAAAGCCACAACTCATCACCTTAGTTCAAAACAACTGCTCCTATGGGGGAGGACCACTTGAAGATCCAAATCAACATCTGTCCACTATCTTGAGGATTTGTGACACGGTCAAAACCAATGGAGTGCATCCTGACATCTACAAGCTGCTATTATTTCCATTTTCTCTCAGAGACAAAGCTACTCAATGGTTGGAATCCTTCCCAAGGGACAGCATAGACAACTGGGATGATTTGGTAACCAAGTTCCTTGCCAAGTTCTACCCACCTCAGAGGGTTATTAGATTGAAAACGGAAGTACAAACATTCACACAACAGGATGCTGAGCCTTTGTATGAAGCATGGGAACGATACAAGGCTTTATTCAAGAAATGTCCTCCTGGAATGTTCACTGAGTGGGATAGATTGCAGAATTTTTATGAAGGCTTAACACTGAAATCTCAAGAGGCCTTAGATCATTCAGCTGGAGGTTCTTTGCAACTCATGAAAACTGCAGAGGAAGCTCAAAATCTCATTGATATGGTGGCTAACAACCAGTATTTCTTTGCTCATCAAAGGCAACGCCAACCATCACAAAGGAGAGGAGTAATAGAGTTGGAAGGAGTGGATTCAATCCTGGCTCAAAACAAGATGATGCAGCAGCAAATTCAACAATAATTTGAGCAAATGGCCAAGAGGATTGATAGCCTCCAAGTTGCAACAGTTAACACTAGCCAACCATCAACCACATGGGGACAAAATGAAGAAACTCAAGAGGAGCAGCAGCAAGAACAAGTCCAGTACATGCACAACCAAAATTCTAGGAAAAATAAAGTCTATGGTGATACTTACAACCCTTCATGGAAGAACCACCCAAACCTTAGATGGGGAGACAACAACAATCAAACTCAGCAGCCATGGCAGAGAAACTCAAACCAGAACAACTGGAAAAACACAAACCAAAATAACCAGCAGAATAATAGCCAAACCACATACAGAAAACCACAAAACACCTACCCCAATTCTAACCATCATCCATCCAATAACCAAGCCTCAAATCAAAACACTTATCCTCAACCCTCAACACCTCACAATCAACCAATCTCACAAGACTCTCAGAGGATTAACAACTTGGATCTCTTGATGGAAAAGATGATGAAACATCAAGAGATGACATTGAGGAACCAGGAAGCCTCCATGAAAAATATGGAAAGGCAAATTGGACAACTTTCCAAGCAAATCACCATTGAAAGGCCATCAAGCTCACTACCTAGTGACACCATCCCTAATCCAAAAGAGGAGTGCAAGGCAATACAACTGAGGAGTGAAAAGATTCTGATGAAAAATGAAGAAGCAACCAAGAAGCCCAAGGAAAGTGATAAGAAACAAGATGAAGAAGAGAAAGCCAATGATGAGGATGTAACAACAAGCAAGCAAACTCAAAATCAGGCTCAAGAAAAGGATAAGCAGCCACAAAATTTGAGAAAAGGGAAGAACATGGGAGAGCTGCCTCCAGGACAGCAGCAAGTGGAGAAGAGCTTTACACCTCCGTTGCCATACCCTCAAAGGTTCAACAAAGAGACTAAGGACTAGCACTTCCCAAAATTTCTTGAAGTCTTCAAGAAGTTGGAGATCAATATTCCCTTAGCTGAAGCACTTGAGCAAATGCCCCTGTATGCAAAGTTCTTGAAAGAACTTATCAACAAGAAAAGAAGTTGGCAAGAAAAAGAAAATGTGCTTCTCACTGAAGAATGCAGTGTACTCATCAGGAAAGGACTTCCCCCCAAAGTGGAAGACCCTAGAAGTTTCTTCCTACCTTGCACCATTGGAAGCATATTTATCAACAAAGGGATGTGTGACTTAGAAGCAAGCATAAACCTAATTCCATCATCCTTAGTGAAAAAGCTTGGTATAGGGAAGGTGAAACCAATACAAATGTCCTTAGAATTGGTGGACCAGTCAATAGTATATCCCAAGGGAGTGATTGAAAACCTTTTAATAAGGGTTGACAAGTTCATTTTTCCTGCGGACTTTGTAATCTTGAACACTGAAGAAGAAGAAAACAATTTAATCATCTTGGGAAGGCTATTTTTGGCCACTTCAAGAGCTATCATAGATGTAGAGCAAGGAGAATTAACCCTCAGGATGCATGATGAGAGTGTCACTCTGAGTGTACTGCCAGAAACACAGTTCAATTATAAAAAGAAGGATGGTACAGAAAATGACAAAGAAAACCTGCAATGGAAGGAGGGAATCAACAAGACAAACAACAGCTGCCCTCCCAAGCAAGAGATAGATGATACAACAAGTCAAAAAGAGAAAGAGACTGTGCAAAATAATGAAGAAGTTCAAGAGGACATTGTAGTATTGGCAACTAAGAAAAGAAACCTCAAGAGGAAGACTGTTGTCAAAGGAGAAGGGTCAACAAAAGGAGGGAGAAAGAACAAAAACAGAATCAAAAAGGGTTGGAAGAACAAAAAAATTCCAACAGAAGGGCTCTCCAAAGGTGACAAAGTGCAATTAATATATCAACAGCTGGGAACAGAGGATCACTACACTGTTAACCAAGTACTCTCTCTTGAGCATGTGGAAATTGAGCACCAAGGGACAAAGAAGAAGCCCACAGTCAGAGGGGACAAGTTGAGGCACTACAATCATCAACCACCATAAAAGAAGGGTTCAATGTCAAGCTAATGACAATAAAAGAGTGCTTCATGGGAGGCAACCCATGATTCAATATTCTTGCTTGCTTTTAAATTCAATAAAGTATGATCACCTTAGCATGATTTTGAATATACTAGACAGATACGTACAGTGTTTTGGAACATATGCCAGACTTCTAATTTTGGTGTGCTTGACAGCACACAAAAGCTAATTTTCAAGCATCTTCAGATCATATGCTTAGTCATTTCGATGAAGTATATGGCTAAACCTTAAGTTTGGTGTCTGCATATCTATCAATTATAGAAAGATCAACTTTTGTACAGTAAAGAAAAGAGACAATCAAAATCATGCAGAGATGAATCATGCATTGTTTTATTTTAGGAATTTATGAATTAGAATTTATGATGAAAGTATCAATTGTGACAAATGCTTGTTTTTGACATCAATTCTTTAACAAGAGACAAGTTTGGTGTTCACCACACAATTGATCTTTCACAATAAAAAATAAATAAATAAATAAATAAATAAATAATGCAATCACTCCTTTCACCACCGTGCTTCAATTGTATCCTAAAGCATATCATTTGTGTTTAATTAGGAAAAGAAGGCTGAAGTAAGGACAAGGTAAGGGAATAGCTATGACAAGTCAAGAGAGGGGTCACATGTGCCTAGAGAGGTGCGCCAACTTTGGAAAACAAAAAAATTCTGCATGCTAGTCACCTTGAGGGACGGACCCCATGCAACCAATAGTAAGAGAATCCTTGTCAATCCTCTAGAAGACATGATGCCAGGACATCTTGGCCAGTTTCACTGACCTTTTCTTTACTGTTTTTAGGTTAGTTTCATGTATTTCTTTAGGAAATAAGCTAGTTTTGGGTAGATATTCACTTATGCCTTGATTCAAGCATACATTGTGCATTTTACATAATTTCATGAGGATTTTGCATAAGTTTAGTGACAAATATTATGTTGCATTACTCATGACTTGGACTAGAGCTTTGATGCACTTTATTGCTTGATTTCAGGACCAAAAGGAAGCAAGAAAAGGGGAGGTAACTTGCAAGATTAATGAGAAAAGTGATTGCCAATAACACTCTCAAAAAGCCATCAATGCCCACGTTAGAGAGTCACGTTAACTAAGTTAACGTGAACTCTAACGTGGAGAAGAGAAGTTGAGCTAATGTTAGTGACACTTAACATTGTCACTAACGTTGGCAATTACTCATAAGTGGCCACGTTAGAAGCCACGTTAACCTAGTTAACGTGGCCTCTAACATTAAGGGGGGAAGAGAAGCCAACGTTAGTGACACTCAACATTGTCACTAACGTTGGCCTATGGTGCAAAGTACCATGTTAACTCCCACGTTAACTTGGTTAACGTGGGAACTAACGTAAGGGATGAAGAGTTGTCGACAACGTTAGTGACACTCAACATTGTCACTAACGTTGAAGCAACCACACAACCCCCAAGAGTCATGTTAACTTCCACGTTAACTTGGTTAACGTGGAAGCTAACGATGAGGAATGAAGGATGAGCCAATGTTAGTGACACTCAACATTGTCACTAACGTTGAAGCAACCACACAACCCCCAAGAGTCATGTTAACTTCCACGTTAACTTGGTTAACGTGGAAGCTAACGATGAGGAATGAAGGATGAGCCAATGTTAGTGACACTCAACATTGTCACTAACGTTGGGATGGCTAAAGATGGCCACGTTAGAAGCCACGTTAACCTAGTTAACGTGGACTCTAACATGAGACCTAGGGGCACATTGGAACGTTAGTGACAATTTTGAATGTCACTAACGTTCTCGAAGGATGGCAAGGGCCACGTTAGAAGCCACGTTAACCTAGTTAACGTGGGCTTTAATGTGAAGCAAGAAGGGGCACACTGGAACGTTAGTGACAATGTTGAGTGTCACTAACGTTCTCGAAGGTTAACAAGGCAACGTTAAAAGCCACGTTAACCTAGTTAACGTGGGTTTTAACGTGAGGCAAAGGGGTGCATTGGAACGTTAGTGACAATGTTAAGTGTCACTAACGTTCTCGAACTTATATTCTCACTAAATATTAACACCCCTGACGTCCTGAACTAAAGTCTCCGCCCACTTCGCACTTTCTCTCTGCAAGTAAAGCCAAGCCCAAATAAAGAAAGGAACTGCTTCAAACTTAAGATCCAAAGGCCCAAGACTTGAAGAATCACACTAGAAGCTGAGAAGAGTAGTATATATAGGAGTAGCTTTGAATTGAGAAGAAAGTTCTGGAGGCTGGGAAAAAGAGAACTACTCTCTGTATTTTACTTTCTTGCAATTTCTAGTTTTAGGATGTATTCTCCATCTTTGTTTTCATTTTCAAGAGCTATGAACAACTAAACCCCTTTCATTGGGTTAGGGAGCTCTGTTGTAATTTGATGGATCAATACTAATTTTCATTATTCTTCTTCTATCTTTCCTCTTGATTTTACTTGAAAGCTTTCGATCTTCATCAAATTGAGTAGTTATCTTGGAAGAGAAGCTATTCAAACTTGGATCTCTTTTGAACCTTGAAAGAGGAATGAAGAGATCAAGCTAGAAATGCTTTCTCATGCTGGACCAAATTGGGTTTGGATGGGTATGTGACTATAACCCTCTCAACACTTGATTTGGGAAATGCATGTGGTATAATCAGTGACCATACTTCATCTCTTCTCATGAGCAATTGACCAAGGAATTGGCTATTGATCAAGATTTGAGAGATTGAATTGCAAGAAATTGTAATTCAATCACTTAAGATTGCCAAGGAGATCAATGAGTGCATTGATTGAGGAAGAGATGAAAATGAACTTGATCCGAAGAATTGCAACATCTCCTAAGCCCAATGAACTCCCCATCTCTGATCTTACCCATTCTCTTTAATTTCTGCCATTTACTTTTATGAGCAAATCCCTCATTCCCATTTACAATTCTGCAATTTATTTTCAGTCATTTACTTCCAGTCCTTTAATTCTAGCATTTACTTTTCTGTTATTTACATTCTCGCCATTTTATTTTCTGCAACTCTCAACCCAAATTCTGGATTCGCTCAACTAGAACATTCTTCTATTTAAAGTTGCTTGATCAATCAATCCCTGTGGGATTCGACCTCACTCTATTGTGAGTTTTTACTTGACGATAAATTCGGTACACTTGCCGAAGGGAGATTTGTTGATAGACAAGTTTTCCGTGCATCAAGTTTATGGCACCGTTGCCGGGGATTGATTGTGCATCAACAATGATTAAATTGGAAGATCACTAGATTGAGCATTTTTATTTTGTGAATTTCATTTTCTGTTTGAGTGATTTACTTTTTGTTTTAGTTAAACTTCTTCCCTTCCCCCTCTACTCTTTTGTTTTTCTTTGTTATTTTCAATTCTGTTTGCTAACCCACTAACTGCTTGATATATTGCATCACTCACAACTAACAATAATTCTGACACAAATACTGTCTGCACCTATTTTCTTTGCTTGTACTTGTTGGTTGTATGATAGGGAGAAGAAGCGGAGCTTCAACTTCCTTTGATTCTGAACCTGAGAGAACCTTCCTTAGACTAAGGAGGGAGGCAAAAGAAAAACGTGTAGTTGGTGCTGAAGAAGAGGAGGAACACTTTGAGGAATACTTTGAACCAAACATGGAAGAAAACATGGAAAATCATCATGAAGAAGAGACTCACAACCATGGCAGAGGAGGTGGAGCAAATCATGCTGGGGAGGATAGAAGAGTTTTGGGCTCTTACATCAATCCAAACCTAGGCAATTGTGGAAGTAGCATCCAAAAGCCAACAATCCATGCCAACAACTTTGAACTTAAATCACAGCTCATCACCCTTGTTCAGAACAACTGTTTGTTTGGAGGAGGTGTTCAAGAAGACCCCAATCAACATTTGACCACCTTCCTGAGAATATGTGACACAGTGAAATCTAATGGTGTTCATCCTGACGCCTATAGACTGCTCTTATTTCCTTTTTCACTCAGGGACAAGGCAGCCAAGTGGCTGGAATCCTTCCCAAGGGAGAGCTTGACAACTTGGGAGGATGTGGTGAATAAATTCTTAGCAAGATTCTACCCTCCTCAACGAATTAATAGGCTGAGAGCTGAGGTTCAAACTTTCAGGCAACAAGATGGTGAGACTCTGTATGAAGCATGGGAGAGGTTCAAGGACTTAACAAGGAGGTGTCCACTTGACATGTTCAACGAATGGGTGCAGCTGCACATTTTCTATGAAGGGCTCTCTTATGAGTCAAAGAAGGCCGTAGACCATTCATCTGGAGGATCTTTGAACAAGAAAAAGACCATTGAGGAAGCCATAGATGTTATTGAAACAGTAGCAGAAAACGACTACTTCTATGCTTCCGAAAGAGGGAACACAAGAGGAGTGATGGAGCTAAATAATGTAGATGCTCTGTTGGCCCAAAACAAGCTCATTACCCAGCAGCTAGCTGACCTCACCAAGAAGATGGAGAGGAACCAAGTAGCAGCAATCTCATCTTTATCAACAATCCAAGAAGGAGTGAATGAAGAAGCAGAGGGGAGTCAGGAGCAAGCCAACTACATTGGGAATTCACCAAGGAAAAACTATGATCCATACTCCAAGACTTACAACCCTGGATGGAGAAACCACCCAAACTTTGGGTGGGGAAGTGAACAAGATCAAAACCAAGACCAGAGACGTTACAACTCCAACAACAATGCAGCTCACCAGCAATTCACCTAGAGGACATCTCAACACCCCCACAACAACACTTCTCCACACACTTATCAAAACCAAAACATCACATCTGCTCCGAACCACTCATCAATTGATGACAAGCTCTCTAAGATTGAAGCCTTACTTGAAGGAATATGCCAAGAGATTCAAGAAAATAAGGTGTTCAAAGAGGAGGTGCGAGCCAATATTAAGAACCAGGGAGAGACCATTAGGAAGCTGGAATTCCAGGTGGGATATTTAGCTGAGAAGATTCCCAAACCTACAGATAGCTTCCCAAGTGACACGGAGAAAAACCCCAAAGGAGAAGCAAAGAAAGTAAGATGGGAAGATTGCAAAATGGTCACTACAAGTGATCAAGAGACTGAAGACATGCAAGGCAAACTTCTCGAACAACCTGAAGACAACTCAATAAAGGAGGAGGATAGAGATCACAAAGAACCAGAAATGTCACAACAAGAGTTGCTGAAGCTCTATGCACCCTTTCCTCAACTGCTCAATGGTGCTGTGGAAAAGAGAATATACTCAAGGTTCCTAGACTTGTTTGCATCTCTACATGGGAACATACCATTCATCAAGGTAATTCAACAAATGCCTGCATTCATCAAGTATATGAAGGAACTTCTTCCCAGGAAAAGCTCACTCAAGGGAGGGCAAACTATAGTGATGAACAAGGGATGTAGTGCCCTTATTCAACCTGAGTTGCCTACAAAAAGAAGAGACCCAGAAAGTTTTCATATCCCTTGTGCCATAGGTGAAAATATGTTCGACAGAGCACTATGTGATTTGGGGGCCAGCATCAACTTACTACCCTTATCCCTGGTGAAGAGGCTGCAGATCAATGAGATAATGCCCACAGATGTCATTGTCAGACTGGCTGACAAAACTCAAAAGCAAGCAATAGGAGTAGTGGAAAATGTGTTGCTAAAGGTTGGGAAGTACTTTCTCCCAACAGACTTTGTCATTCTGGATATGGAAGAAAGTCACACTCACCCAATCATATTAGAAAGACCATTCCTAGCTACAGCCAGAGCACTTATCGATGTAGAGAAAGGGGAGCTAATATTGAGAATCCATGATGAACGACTTAGCTTTAATATCTTCAAACTCTCACAAGAAATAGATCAAGAGGACAAGGAACTAAGCACAGATGATAATGAGATACTGAAAGAAAAAAGAAGCACTGAAGCACAGCCAGCTCATTCTGAGACCCCCTTAACTGACAAACAAGGAAAACAGCAATTGCCACAGCTCAAGGAAAAGTTAGAGGAACCCAAACCTCTAGAGGCAGGTGAAGACAGCATCACAACTCCTTGGAGAAAAGAGGTCACCAAGGGGAAGGCAACCTCAAAAGAAACAAAGAAGAAGGTACCAAGGAGATGGAGGAACAAGAAGATCCCTACGGAAGACTTCTCTCCAGGGGATAGAGTTGTCTCAGCTTACTTCCCAGATATTCCCCCTAATCTCCCTACTGTGCCATCTCAATTACCTAAGGTCTTCACTATCAACAGAGTTCTTTCCCTGGAACATGTGGAGATCATTGATCCAACCAATGGATACAAGTCCACAGCAAGAGGGGAGGACTTTAAGCACTACCAACCACCATGATGAAGGAAAAACGTCAAGCTAGTGGCGCTAAAGAAGCGCTTCATGGGAGGCAACCCATGTTTTATATGCTTTCAGATGATAATGAATAAGTCAATCTGTATGAGCTTCAATCCAAACTTGACAAACAATTGGTGAAAATCTTCTTATGCAGAATATAGTGAGGAACAAGTTTGGTGTTCAAAGCAAACCAAGATGCATACTAGTCTTGGGAGCTTTGAACACAAAACGTCCATCACAGTGATCCAAACTAAGTTTGGTGTCACCTCATGGTGCCACCAAAATGCATATAAGGACCCACCAATAGTCAGTTAGTTAGTTGGAATTCATAAATAAACAATCAAATCCTTTCTTTCATTTTATTCTAGCCATAGAGTTAAAATTTTTTTTTATGATATTAATTTCCTTATTTCAAATCTTTATAGGAAAGGAAAAGAAGCATGAAAAAGGATTGATTGGACAATTAAATGGGGGAGATTTCACCACTTAATGAAGAGCACTACACACATGTCTCAAGAGGGAACGCATGGGAAAACGCTGCCATGCAACATTGGAGAAAGAAGACCCTTGAAGACCGAATCAATCACTCTCATTAAGTGATGATCCTTGTCTTTCCTTCATACACAACCCCATCCATCCATCTAGTAAACATTCATGCAATCCACACCCTTCATTCACTCATGATTTTCTTATATAAGTGAACCTTACTGCATGCTCACTCCTCACATTCAAATCCCCACTCTCCACACTTCTATTGGCACACTAAACCCTTCATCACACATTGCTTTAACCAACCCACTCTTCATCTATCTGAAGCCTCAAACCCCCCTCAAACAACAACTCAAGTCATGGCATCATCAAGCTCAAAGAGGCAAAAGAGGAAGGAACCTATGGAGAGTGCTCCTTTTGATGACAAGAGATTCAAGACTACCTTTCATGAGCATGAATTTGAGCGGATAAGGGCCAGAAGGATATTGCCAGAGTTAATCTTCCAAATCAATGCCAATGAATCACCACAGATTTAGAGAAAAATCGAACAGAGGGGGTGGCAATTGCTCACCAGTCCAGAGGGGAAGATCAATAGAAACCTCATCAAAGAATTCTATGCAAATGCAGTTAGAGAGGATAAGACCAAAGCCCCAACCTTCAAAAGCTATGTGAGAGGAAGGGAGGTGGACTTCAGCCCAAGTGCCATAACAAAAGCTCTTCACTTGAAATCACCTCATTTTGATGAGGAGAGTTATCAGGCAAGGATAAGTAGAAGCCCCGATAAGGATGAGCTCTCAGAGATAGCATCAGATATCTGTGTCATAGCCGCTGACTGGGAGAGGTACTCAGATGGGAGACCAAAATTCATAAAAAGGGGAGACCTTCACCCTGAAGCCAAAGGGTGGTTTGAGCTTGTAAGGAGGTCCATCCTACCAGCTACTAATAATTCAGAGGTTAACATCAATCGAGCCACTATGGTACAATGCTTAGTACAAGGTGGGGAAATCAAAGTGCATGAGCTCATTGCCGAAGGGATTCAAGAGTCAGCTGAGAAAGCTGACTCAGGTGCCAGACTTTGGTACCCCAGCACCATTCTCTGCTTGTGCAACAAGGCCAAGGTAATATTTGAGGACAGCAGCCCAGACTGGGTGAACCCAGGGAGGCCAGTCACACTCGAGCGAATGGTCTATACCACACCTGCTCAGCAACTAAGAAGGCCACATATAGGAAGGCAAAGAGCCTAGGAAGAAGCTCATCAAGAGGAATATCATCAGGAAGAATATCAACAAGAAGAGCATCATGACCCAGCCAACTTGAATATGACTCACCTTCTAAGAGCCATTGAATATTTGGGACAGAGACATATGGAAGGACAAGAGCAAATACTGAACCGGCTGAGCCAACAGGAAGCATGGCAAAAACAACAAATGGAGCAGCAGCAGGAACAATACTCCCAGCTTACTCAAGCCATCAACCAAGTGAATGAGAGGCAAGAGATTCAAGAGAAGCACTTGCAAGAACTCAACCAGCGGCAGATAGCCCAAATGAAAACTTTCAATGAGTTCAGTGTACTCAATGAAGGAAGGCAACTACATAGGGAGGAGTTCTATGTAAACACTCAAGCCGAGTTGAACTACATGACCAGTAATATGCATCAGCTACACTATGCCATCCCAACATATGATGAGGTCCAAAAAGAATTTGTAGAACAAGAAGAGAGGAAAGTGAAACAGCAAAAGGAGACACTCAAGAAGAAGATGGAAGATAGTGGTTTCTGGAGGAAGCTGCTTGGAAAGGCAAGGGAAGTGGAAGTACAAGCACTCAAGAGAGACACAATGAGGACAAACAAGGATGGGAGCATGGACATCCACATAAATAAAAGGTGGTGGAGTTCTTTTAGTCCATCGTTTTCTATGCTTTAAATAAGGAAGATCTTGTATGAAATAGAACCTGCTTCCATGTTATGTTTAAACTTTTTAAAATTCTGTCTTTTAAGTTTTCCTTCTGAATAGGTCCATGATTTCTGGTTTAAATGTCACTGCATCATTCCCTTATTTACTTGTAAGCTTGTCCATTTTAAATCAAATTGAAGAAGAGAATGATTATGTTTTTTAAAAGACTAGAGTAGAGTTCATGATGTGGAAGTGCATTCATGAATCTTTGGGGTAGTCATAAGTTAGCTAAGTTGGTTCAACCACAAGGCTGGGATGACAATTATCTGGCCTGAATACTTTGCTTTGGATACACTCATGAGACTAAGTTAATAACAAGATCCTAATAAGAGAAAAGGGAAAGAACAATGGAAGTGAAAAACAAAAGAAAAAGAGTAAGCAATAAGGCTAGGCATCAATGGTTTTAATCTTGAGACAAGTGTCTGTGGTGCTCCTGTGTGAGGGATCTACTTGGATGAATAAGCTCTTAGGGGTGCCTTAGCACTTGGTAACTTGGGTTAACTAACTCGGGATTATCAGCTGAAAGTCCACTATCAAGAGTAACCTTCACTACAGAACATTTAGTAACCCAAAGAGGTGCTGGACACCAAGGTCTCAAGAAGAGAAAATAAATAAACTAAATGCCTGTAGTGTGTATGTATAGGGGATAGACTTGAGGGAGTAAGTCCTTAGGGGTGTCTCAACACCTAGCACCTTGAACCAACTGGTTCAGGAGTGTTGGCTGAAAGCTTATCTTAAAGAGTTGCCCCCTTACAGAGCACTTAGCCTAAATAACACAAACAACCCTTGAAATAACAATAAAAGAATCAATGAATAAAGGTCTCATGGGATATAAACAAGGTGGGTATTTTAGGACATGATAAAGGTCTGAAAGCCAGTAATGGAATGAACCTAAGTTGCTATGCATGAAACCACAATAAAATCAGTAACATAACTTCCACAAGAATGACTCATTCCTCTGGATATTCCATTCATCATTCTCTTGTTCCAGTACTTGCTTAGGGACAAGCAAGCTTTAAGTTTGGTGTTGTGATGCCAGGGCATCTTGGCCAGTTTCACTGACCTTTTCTTTACTGTTTTTAGGTTATTTTCATGCATTTCTTTAGGAAATAAGCTAGTTTTGGGTAGATATTCACTTATGCCTTGATTCAAGCATACATTGTGCATTTTACATAATTTCATGAGGATTTTGCATAAGTTTAGTGACAAATATTATGTTGCATTACTCATGACTTGGACTATAGCTTTGATGCACTTTATTGCTTGATTTCAGGACCAAAAGGAAGCAAGAAAAGGGGAGGTAACTTGCAAGATTAATGAGAAAAGTGATTGCCAATAACACTCTCAAAAGCCATCAATGCCCACGTTAGAGAGTCACGTTAACTAAGTTAACGTGAACTCTAACGTGGAGAAGAAGTTGAGCCAACATTAGTGACACTTAACAATGTCACTAACGTTAGCAATTACTCATAAGTGCCACATTAGAAGCCACGTTAGGTTAACGTGCCTCTAACGTTAAGGGGGGAAGGGAAGCCAACGTTAGTGACACTCAACATTGTCACTAACGTTGGCCTATGGTGTAAAGTACCACGTTTACTCCCATGTTAACTTGGTTAACGTGGGAACTAACGTAAGGGATGAAGAGTTGTCGACAACGTTAGTGACACTCAACATTGTCACTAACGTTGAAGCAACCACACAACCCCCAAGAGTCACGTTAACTTCCACGTTAACTTGGTTAACGTGGAAGCTAGCGATGAGGAATGAAGGATGAGCCAACGTTAGTGACACTCAACATTGTCACTAACGTTGGGATGGCTAAAGATGGCCACGTTAGAAGCCACGTTAACCTAGTTAACGTGGACTCTAACGTGAGACCTAGGGGCACATTGGAACCTTAGTGACAATGTTGAATGTCACTAACGTTCTCGAAGGATGGCAAGGGCCACGTTAGAAGCCACGTTAACCTAGTTAACGTGGGCTTTAACGTGAAGCAAGAAGGGGCACACTGGAACGTTAGTGACAATGTTGAGTGTCAATAACGTTCTCGAAGGTTAACAAGGCAACGTTAAAAGCCACGTTAACCTAGTTAACGTGGGTTTTAACGTGAGGCAAAGGGGTGCATTGGAACGTTAGTGACAATGTTAAGTGTCACTAACGTTCTCGAACTTATATTCTCACTAAATATTAACACCCCTGACGTCCTGAACTAAAGTCTCCGCCCACTTTGCACTTTCTCTCTGCAAGTAAAGCCAAGCCCAAATAAAGAAAGGAACTGCTTCAAACTCAAGATCCAAAGGCCCAAGACTTGAAGAATCACACTAGAAGCTGAGAAGAGTAGTATATATAGGAGTAGCTTTGAATTGAGAAGAAAGTTCTGGAGGCTGGGAAAAAGAGAACTACTTTCTGTATTTTACTTTCTTGCAATTTCTAGTTTTAGGATGTATTCTCCATCTTTATTTTCATTTTCAAGAGCTATGAACAACTAAACCCCTTTCATTGGGTTAGGGAGCTCTGTTGTAATTTGATGGATCAATACTAATTTTCATTATTCTTCTTCTATCTTTCCTCTTGATTTTACTTGAAAGCATTCGATCTTCATCCAATTGAGTTGTTATCTTGGAAGAGAAGCTATTCAAACTTGGATCTCTTTTGAACCTTGAAAGAGGAATGAAGAGATCAAGCTAGAAATGCTTTCTCATGCTGGACCAAATTGGGTTTGGATGGGTATGTGACTATAACCCTCTCAACACTTGATTTGGGAAATGCATGTGGTATAATCAGTGACCATACTTCATCTCTTCTCATGAGCAATTGACCAAGGAATTGGCTATTGATCAAGATTTGAGAGATTGAATTGCAAGAAATTGTAATTCAATCACTTAAGATTGCCAAGGAGATCAATGAGTGCATTGATTGAGGAAGAGATGAAAATGAACTTGATCCGGAGAATTGCAACATCTCCTAAGCCCAATGAACTCCCCATCTCTGATCTTACCCATTCTCTTTAATTTCTACCATTTACTTTTATGAGCAAATCCCCCATTCCCATTTACAATTCTGCAATCTATTTTCAGTCATTTACTTCCAGTCCTTTAATTCTAGCATTTACTTTTCTGTTATTTACATTCTCGTCATTTTATTTTCTGCAACTCTCAACCCAAATTCTAGATTCGCTCAACTAGAACATCTTCTAATTAAAGTTGCTTGATCAATCAATCCCTGTGGGATTCGACCTCACTCTATTGTGAGTTTTTACTTGACGACAAATTCGGTACACTTGCCGAAGGGAGATTTGTTGATAGACAAGTTTTCCGTGCATCAAGACATGCAACCGTTCATATCATAAGTTACTAAGTTGTTCACTTAATCTCCACCTTTCACAAGCCATAACAGAATCATTCCCCAAGTGTGGTCTTCGGCCACTCTTTTGTTTCCTTGCCTATAAAATAGTGAGACATCTCTTGCATCACATGTCCCTACAAACCTCTCTACAAACATAAATCTCTACCTCTACCTTGTGCAATTCTATACCTATACACCACCTTTCTCATAACAACAACATTCCCTTCCTCACCCTCTTAACACCACAAAACCGTACCTCAAAGCCACCCTTGTTTGTCTTCTTGATTGCACTCATGGCTTCATCAAGCTCAAGGAGAAGGCCAGGCAAGGAACCAATGGTGACCGAACCTCCTACCTATGATACAAAGAGATTTAGATCTCAGTTTCATGAAGGAAAATATCATAGGTTCATGAAAACAAAGCTCATCATCTATGAAAGGTATTTTGCACTGAAAGAAGAAGAATACCCCATAATGAAATAAATTGCTAGGGAAAGAAGGTGGGACCTGCTATGTGATCCCCTCCCCAAAATTAGTGCACTCATGATCAGGGAGTTCTATGCAAATGCCGTGAAGGAAAGTGAAGGCAGCCCCTCTTACAAAAGCTATGTTAGAGGAACCGAAGTGGATTTCAGTCCAGCATCTATTACAAGGGCCTTGAAGTTGAGAACCAGAACTTTTGAAGAACCCAGTTATGAGGCCAGATTGCAGAACAAGAATGATCCTGATGAAATTCTCCAGGGGATATGCTTGGAAGGCACAGAATGGGAAAGAGATTCGCAAGGAGTCCCAAGCCGATTGAAAAGAATAAATCTCATTCCTGAAGCCAAGGGATGGTATGAGATAATAAGGAGATCCATACTCCCCACAGGAAACACCTCAGCGGTCACAATCAAGCGAGCACTCTTGATATACTGTATCTTACATGGAAGAGAAATCAACATTACACAACTCATAGATGATAGTATTCAAAAGATAGCTGAGAGCACAAATAAATCCACTAGGCTTGGCCATCCGAGCACAATTCTAAGGTTGTGTACTAGAGCCGGAGTGATCTTTAAAGATGAGGACACAGAGAAAGTAAGAAGAGGAGCAGGAATTACAAGGAAAACCATGGAAGGAATTGCTGAGGATGATGATCAAGAAGAAGGGCCCCAAGAAGAAGAAGATCAGAGGAAGGAGGAGAACAAGCTCACAGTGCCATAGATATGAGTCAACTACAAAGAGTTCTTGAAGAAATATCACAGCAAAATGTGATAGCACAAGAGCAGTACTCAAGATGCCAAGAACAATATCTAGAGCACCAGGAGCAATACTTGAAAGACAGGGAGCAAAATGAAGCTTGGCAGCACAGAATGGAGGAAAGATTGGAAAGCTGGCAGCAACAATCAATGGCCCAACAACAAGAATTTCAAGCCAAGATCTTGAGGGACAAAGGGAACTAACAACAGGACTTCAAGAGTCATATGAAAGATGTTCCTGACCCAAGCCAAGTATGGGAGTATACTTACAACCTGTATCAGTGGAAGAATATTCACCACACTATTGGAGAGGTTAGACATGTGCAACAATCAGATTGTAATGAAGATGTGCAAGCAAGGTTGGAGTACTTAAACCGTTGCATGCCAGCAATCATCCACAAATCAAATCATTTGATCAATGCCAAGAACTTAGAGACGCCAAACAGCAAAGTCTAAGCTTAATAACCAGGTAGCATACCGAAGATTAGAAGAAGTTGGGCTTTCAGGTTTCACAGATTCTATTGGGACAGAAGATGTCCTCGTGAAGAAGCTCAAGATTATGGACAGAAGAGGAAGAGAAGAAGGGAGAATCCAGCAAATCCAAAAGAATGGAAATGTCTGACAAATAGAGGTGGTGAGCTTCTCTTCTTCTTCGTACTTAAATAAGGAAGATGCATATCTGAAACATGACATGCCTCCAATTACTTTATGTTCTACTATTCCTTTGTTTGCATTAGTAGTTAGCTAAGAATAAACTATCTGCATAATAATTGTTATCACTCATTAACTTGAATACCTTGTTTTGTTTTCCCTTGCTGTTTGAATAAAAGGGAAATGTTTGGTTTAGGAAGTAATTGTTCAATGTTGCAAAAGTTAGAATGAAAGTTAGTGGTGGTATATATGTTTGATTTAATTGTTAGCTCATAGAATAAAAGCTGCAAAATGACTTGTTGCTTGAAGCCTAAGCTAGTTTGCTGCTATGACCTCTCAATTCTTGAAAGTCCCTTGAAATAAACCAAAACAGAAAGAAAAAAGAAGAAAAGCCAAAAGTTGGCAAAGAAACAAATAATAAGGCTAGACACCAATAGCTTGGACCCTAGGACATATGCCTGTGGTGTTTATGTACTAGGATATGCTTGGACAAGTAGGTCTAAGGAGTATTTTAAAACTTGGCAACTTAAATCAACTGATTTGGGATTGTCAACTGAAAGTCCACAATAAAGAGCAACCTAGCTACAAAACATTTAGTGATCCAAAGAGATACTGGGCATCAATGATCCTAGAAGAAAAAGGTGAGCCATGTGTCTGTGGTGAAGAATGTTGAGTGAAATTAAGCCAAAGGCCACTGCAACATTGCCACCAAGACTTCAATAAGAAATAAGCTCTGTAATGCAAAAAAAGAAGAAAAGCTAGGGA